>NW_010131062.1:14495-92569 GCF_000699245.1 Pterocles gutturalis
GGAATCTGTGCTCCCCCGTTACCCTCCATGGCTGCAGGGGCACAGCTGCCACCTCACCAGGGGCTGCAGGGCAACCTCTGCTCCAGCACCTCCTCCCCCTCCTCCTTCTTCACTGACCTTGGTGTCCGTGTAGCTGTTTCTCTCACATATTCTCACTCCTCTCTCTGTCTGCAGTTGCCATTGTGCAGCAACTTCTCCCCATTCTTAAATATGTAATCCCGGAGGCGCCACTGCCATTGCTGCTGGGCTCGGCCTCGGTCAGCGGCTCTGTCAGATGTAGGGGAAACTTCTGGCAGCTTCTCACAGAAGCCACTCCTGTAGCCTCCCCACTACCAAAACCCCACCACACAAAGCAATGGAGGGGGTAATCTGTACTGGGCACTCAGAAGCAAAGCAAATACCATGGTACGTTTAAATTGTCTCTTTTCTAAGTGCTTTAAAGGTGGAAAGCAATATTTAGGCTTACCTGCAAGAACACAACTGAAGCTGTATAACGTGAAATTATTGAGTGCCAGAGCTAAAAATGCAGTTTTAGAATACACGTATGAATTCACAAATATGTATGTTTTCAAACATGGAAAAAAGTTAGGAAGAAGCAGTTGGATTCCCTGTAAACTTTGTTAACAAACATCACATGGGTAGGGTTTTACTCAAATGGATCTGCATCGAATCTTTCTTTTCTTTCATTCACCTGGCAGGTCTGATATACTAGGTTCAAGACACTGCAGTTCCTTTCAAGGGCTGGTGAGTTGCATATACATAAGGCTTGCGTTCCCAAATCCAGGATTCAGCAACGATCTAAAGGACTGATTTGTTACAGTGGTACTTGAATATCCTTGTGTCCGAATGGCATAGCGTTAATTCATGAGCAGCTCTTTCTAAGTAGTTGCATTTTTTGGCTTTGTTGATTCAAATAAATTTGTTCTTGGAATATTAGCTATGTTTTTATGTTTGTCATGGGTGTTAGACAATTCTCCTTGAAAGACTGACTTGAGCTTGCAAAACTATTTATATACTCTTATACTAATGAACTTAATATTAGCTTTTATATAATCTGCTTAAAAAATCCCAAATGGGAGTAGACTATTGATGATATCCTTCTAAACCTTCTTCTTATGTGCAGTTTCATACTGTTCTGTATAATCTGTAGTAAATTAGTATCTCCAATTACTTGCTCAGTTTGCATTCTTTCCTAAATGCCATCTTCTTGTTTGGTTGGTTTGTATGCAGCAGAGGACCTGGGGATACTGTGGCCTTATTTATTCTAATGTTATAATAATACATTTTAGTTTACTTGTGTACATCAACAAATGTACATTCCATGCCATAAAAGGAAAAAAACCCAAACCCTCTTTCTTTAGTATTTAGCATGAGTTGCTTTACTTGAGTCTAGGTTTTAAAAACAGATCTTCTGCACTGTAAACCCATTTGTCCGTAATTTACTAACTACGAAAGCCTGTTATTTGCTTGTCATTCCCATTCTGTGCTGACTGACTGGTTTGAATTTCAGGAGTAAATGAATTTCTGAGCAATGGTTTGTTCCATTCTGGCTTTAAGGCTTAATGAGACTGTAATATATCCAAGCTGAAGTTTCCGTTTGATCTCGTAATAGTAGGAAACAGACAAGTGGATCGCACTAATCATTAACGGTTTGCTAATACATTTGTTTCTCTCTGTTCTGACAGAATGACTGTCTAATGCATGGGTTGGAGTCAGGCACATGGTAAAACCAGAAGGGTTATATTATCCTACTTAGGTAATGTCACTGAATAAAAATACATAGTTGGTTATGAAGAAGTCTGGCCATCTCTCACATCTCCCTCCATAGGAGTCGAAGATGGAAGGGTCAGTGGTGTTTAGAATAGCAGCATGTTTTTATTGGGAACCTCCTCCTCCTGTGAGTTGCTTTGCAGGCGTGACAGAGCTGATCCTAATACCAGGGGAGGAAGCAGGATGCTTTCAGTCATGCCCTGTGGGAATTAATAATCGAGAGCATTGTGTTGAAACTGGTAGCATGTTCATCCTGTGAAAGTAAAAGATCACCTTTAAAGTAGTGACTCTGGTGCTCTCTGAATTCATTCTTGAGACTCAGTCTTTTTTTTTTTCTATTGTAGGTGTTGGAGTGAATTATCTGTCCTGCCAGAACAATCTGAAATGAATACACTTCCTTTAGGAAAACCGCAAAATTAAATTGAACTTTAAAGAAGCCATAGAATCCTTGTTGAATATTTGACTTAAAAGTTGTGGGTTTTGGGTTTTTTTTCCCCTCCTTTCACTTGGCCTGCCATGGGACAGAACCAAAACTGAGGAATGGAAACCAGGGGTGGGAGGGCAGCCCTGAGCTGGAAGTTGGGTTTTTGAGTGGTGGCCAATCATGGGAGAAAGCCAAACTGGAAAACTTGCAGAGGTGTTAAAGTCTCTGAGCCCACAGACGTGTCTCTCACTGATCTAAGCTAGAAAAAACTGCTGATCTGAAAAGGTAACATGAAATGCTTCATAAAACATTGGATGATGAAATAATATATACAGGGAAACAGGAAACAATCTTGGGCTTTTCAATAACATCTGGAAGTTCTGGGTTGTTTTTTGTTGTTGTTACCCTGTCAGCAATGCTTAACTATGGTGCTGATAAGTACTATAAAATAATGTGTATGTTTTCTAGAGCCAAATCCTGATGGTGTTGCATTAGATTTGATCATGGGAATATGCATTCTCTTAGAAACAGTTCTGATATTTAAAATAATCTTTTCTTGCACCAGCATTTGGCTGGCAGCTATGTAGATACTTCCCGGTAAGAACACAGATGGCTTTATTTGCTTTTGGAAGGTTTTCTGCCTGAGTTCATGCTCCTTCCCTGCCTTTCTCCACCTTTTTTTTTTTTTTTCCTAAACCAGGACTAGTTCAAGGCACAGTGGGTTTTGCAAGAAGCCTTATGCTCTTTGGTGTCTCAGTGACAAAACAGATAAGGAAGTCAAGTGTCTCTTCCTGTCATACAAACATTCACCGACTGGAGGAATCAGTATGTGCAGAGTATCCAAACATTTACAGAGAGAGGAATTGCCATGGCAGCTGTGCGGTATTTTATAACTGTGATAAAGATAAAATCATTCCGTTGCTTTTTTGAACCAAAGGAAATTATCTAGTTGAGGAAAAAAAAAATATTTCCTGTATATATGAAGAAACCCACATGTATGCTACAGACATTCTAGTGCAACAGTTTCAACAGGTTTAAGAGCTGAGAGTGTTTCCCTTGTGGCATGACGTTCCTTGGGGACACACAGAGCAGGGCCTCGCAGCCCAGACAGGGCATAGCAGGTTCTTGGGGATCCTTATGCCTTGTGAGGCCTTTTTTTTTAAAGGGAGTTCAAGATTAGGTGATCTGGTTTTCAGGGGTGAGTACTCAGCAATAGGTGAGCTCCTTTCTTTGAAACTTTCTTGATGTTTGAAACACTGGAATAACTTCACAGTTCAGAATGTGTTAAACCCAACTTGGCAGCATGATGAAAATATTAGATGTCATATGGGTGACACGATATTGTGGGCAGATAACAGGGACTATCAGACTTGTGGAGATCTAGCCGTAATAGAGACCTTCAGTAACAGGTTCTGTATAATTTTCTATTGCAAATGCAGTGAAGAGTATCTCCCTGTAACTCGGAGCATTAGCATCCTGTTGAGTAGGCAGATGGTTCTGGAAACCAACAAATAAAGCCATTAACTGCCTGTTGTATGTGCTAGTCTTTGCTAGTAATGATGGTTTATTAGTCTTAGAAACAAGGCACACATTTTCTTTGTTGTGTCTTTTGAAAGATATCTTTGTATGTGATGACTGTTTTCTTTGCCTGGAGTTTTCATTGAGGGCTGGTCTGTTTTTTTGCTTTTTTTTCCCCCCCCCCTCTTTTTACTGCTTTTAAAGACCCTAAAGATTGCTAAATAACCTTCAAAAACAGTCTGCTAAGTTAAGAGATGTACAGGATTGTGCCTAGCCCTCAATAATGAAGACTAATCAGATGAGAGCAAAATCCAGTCTGTTTTTTGCCTTGTATTCTGGGAGATAGAATAGATGGATAATCTTCTAGTTCAGACAAATCCTGGTTTTGGCTCTGCTGTAAAGTTCATGCATGGTGCTCTCAGAGGCCATTCAAGGAGCTTTCTCTAGGCATCTACAGAGGATCTCGGTGACCAATTTTGTGCATTTAGGAAACATGAGGCTTCAAGGTCAGTCATGGCTCTGGGAAAGTGGTTCCCTGGGCTGGGTACACATCTGTCATCACTGACAGCTTAAGAGGTACACAGATACTGCATTTCTCAAATCCCATGCAAAGTGCTCACTTTTGTGCAATCCTATCTTTTTGGATGCTATTCTCTGTTTATAATTGCCATAGTCTCAGTACAATTATGATCTCCACCAGGGCCACTTGGAAAATGTTACATGTCTTTCGTGTTATATTTTGACATGCTGAAACTCAACACAAAAGCACCCGATTTGCTATGAAGATATAAGCTGTACTTCATAGGGTTTCAGGCCCAAAGGAACTACTAGAGAATTTAGTTCTAATTTTCTTTAGATAAAATCACTGTAAAAATATTTCTTTGTTATACCCAAATACTCCTTTATTCAAAATAAAGAATTTTTGTCTTCTGGAGGCTAAATTATTTGTGCCAGAGAGCAGGAGAGATCACAAAAACTCCAATAATTTACACCCTTGGAATGACAGGGAATTTATTAGGTACGATCAGAAAAGAAAGATTTTATAGCACCATTCTTCTAGTTTTATCTTTTGCTTTTGCTTAATCTCTAGTGCTGGGGAATAAGCTAAATAGAGTTCCTTCCTCTTTTGCCTTTGGAGTAAGTCTAGATAGCTGCGTGGGAGGGAGAAGGTGTTGTTTCTGACCTCAGTGGGTGATTTTGGAAGCCCTAAAATATGAGATTGTAATAAAATAATTTTCTTAATGAAGAACAGAAGTCATTCTGACTCTCTTGAGAGAAAGGCAAGAAACACTGTTTTCCTGTAACCTGTGAAGGAAGAGAGATGAGCAGGCAGAGGTTTTGGAGTCTGTCTGCCTTTATAATGTTTCTGCCCCTGAAAGTCAAAACATGATCTTTCCTGCCCAGTCCAACAAAGCATGTTAACTGCTGAGAATTTTTTCAAGAATCTGCAGGAAAAAATGAAAAAGAAGAACATAAGTTTATTCTAGAAGGATGGAATAATTTTCTTTTAAAGACTTCAGGCAATGCAGAGTCCCCTGGTAAAATATTTCAATTTGATTTTCCCAGCTGCAAAAGTAATCAAAAGCTTCTTTCAAGGTTCAACTTGCTAATGAGATCCAGTGACTGGAAGTTAGTTATGCCATTGTCTGCATGATTAACTATGTCCATCCTGTTATCAGATAGCTTTTGTGTGAAAATACCTGTGTGTGGTGATGAAGTCAGCCTATAACATTCTCTTTGATGATCTGAATATGTTGCGCTTCTTAAGTCTCACATCATAAATCATGTTTTCTAGGCTTGAGTAATTTTTGTGGCCTTCCTTTGAATGTTTTCCAGTATTTCCACATGTTTCTTAAATTGTGGATACTGTGCTGGTATTCTATCAGAGGTCTGTCTCACAAATAATATAAAAAAAAGTGAGATGATTTCTATTTGCGTAACTTCCATACGATTTTTTTTCCTCCAAGATCATCATAGATGCTTTTCAAAGAATGTCTTTCAAGAGTTTATCCTGAAGTTCTAATCCTTCCCTTTTCTCCAGCTTCTCTTTTTTATCTCACTTCCACTGAAGCTCTTCTATGTGTTCCCAAAGTGGGTGGCTGCCATGGCAGTGACCAACTGCTAGCCTTCAGGCATTCAACTCTGGAAATACCTATTTCTTTTTCTGTAATTCTGTAGGAAACATAGGCTCTTATTTTAAAATCTTTGACAGGCATCTAAACTAAATTCCTTAAGTAGGCAAGTCAAGTACAGTCTTGAAGTTCCCATTAGGCACATAAAAATTCCATTCTTAATTCCCCTTGTGTTGCCTTGGATTTGTTTCTGTTAAAATTAATTTTGTTAGATTCTCCTTGTAGGCAGCAACTCAGATAGCTTCTCAAACGCCACCTTGTCTTCACCAACCTTTGAGATGTGGTCTTACCTACCACTGTTACCAAAGGAGATCTTACATTTTTGATAAAAATAACTTCAGATGGAGAATGAATCCTTTACAGCTCCACTAAATGAAGAGTTCTTGGTATCAGGAACATTTTGAGACCTGTGAGTATACTACAATTGAATACAACTGAAGTACACCCTGTTAATTTCACATCATAATTTTTTAATTGAGATGTCATGTTGTACTAAGTCAAATGCCATGGAGAAATCAAGTGCACTATAGCATACAATTGCCTTTGTCAACCAGACCTGTTATCTCTTCACAAAAAGACAATAGGTTTGTTTTACAAGACCAACCTTCCATTAAACTAACTGATTGACATTAATTAGATTTTTAGCCTCTAATTCTTTGTTGATGAAATTCCAAATTAATCACTCCTTTTACTGAATGCTAAATAACTATTCTAGAGGTCTCTGTCCCATCTCTTTTATCCTTATTTAAATATTGTATCTCCTTTGGCAGTCCTTTATTTCTTTGGAATTTCCCCAGTTTTCAAATGTTTGTTTAAAAATTAATATTAGCAATTCAGGGAAGCTGCTCAGCATGTCCTTTTAACACTCAGGGGTACATGTTATCCCGGCTACTGATTTGAACATTGTTTAATTTTAGCAGATGTTGCCTACCATCCTTCTTTATCGCATATGGCAAACTTTCTATTCCATCCAGAACTTTGCATGAGATGAATGCATCCTCCTGCTTTGTTCTGAATACAGAACAGAAAAAAACCCCAACATTGGAGCATCTCTGTGTACTTTACATCACCCTTTACACTCACCTCCTGCAGATCACCTGTATCTTTCCTTCCCTCTATTATATTTTATGCATTGTCATTCACTTACCTTTCTTCAGCCATATATATCCACACACTCTTCTTTCCTATGAGTGTTTTATAGGTTCGAGGGTGGTGGGATATATTGGGTTTGCATGACAAGGTTTTGGTAGCAGGGGGGCTACAGGGTGGCTTCTGTGAGAAACTGCCAGAAGCTTCCCCTGTGTCACACAGAGTCAACACCAGTTGGCTCTGAGATGGACCTGCCACTGGCCGAGGCCGAGCCCAGCAGCAATGGCAGTAGTGCCTCTGTGATCACATATTTAACAATGGGGAGAAGTTGCTGCACAATGGCAATAGCAACCAGAAAGATGAGGGAGAATATGTGAGAGAAACAACTCTGCAGACACCAAGGTCAGTGAAGAAGGAGGGGGAGGAGGTACCCCAGGTGCTGGAGCAGAGGTTCCCCTGCAGCCCGTGGTGAGGCGGCAGCTGTACCCCTGCAGCCATGGAGGGTAACAGGGGAGCAGAGATTCCTCTGCAGCCGGGGGAGGACCTCACGCTGGAGCAGGCAGATGCCTGAAGGAGGCTGTGACCCTGTGGGAAGCCCACACTGGAGCAGGCTCCTGGCAGAACCCGTGGCCCCATGGAGAGGAGCCCAGGCTGGAGCCGGTTTGCAGGCAGGACTTGTGACCCCGTGGGGGACCCGCACTGAAGCAGTCTCTGCCTGAAGGGCAGAGGGTGGACCCACCACTGTCCAGCTGAGGAAGGCAGTGATAGAGCAGCTTTGGTGGGCACCTGACGTCCAGACAGGGTCAACCTACCACAATGTTCTAGTTTCTTTCCTGTTTTCATTGCTAATTCCATGTCTCATTTTAAGCAAGATACCTTCTTGGTCTTTTTTGTGTGCATCTGGGTAACGATGAGTTCTTGGGAATTTAGAAGGATATTTGGAAGGACACCCGTATTTTGTTAAAAGTACAACTTAAATTTAATTTTTTGGTTTTAGTTTTTAAGCCAATAGTTGCTTTAAATTTTGGAAAAGCTATCCTCCAGAGTTTTCAAATTTCCTGTAAAATACATGCTTGTGCTTTTAGGCAGAATTTATTTATCTGTATGAAGGTGTTTTGCACAAGGTAACTGCCTTGAAGTCACAATAGTGAGTATCGCAGTCTGATGTTGATCATATTTTTTTTAAACAGTGTTTCACATTCAGATGTCTGAAACAGATCGTGGGTGATGAATCCAGAGTTTCTGGGGTTCTGACATGTTGATTTTGTCAACAGATGAAGGCAAATATTTGTCTTTGCTAGGATTTCCTTTACTTTTCTTGGCAAAGCTGAGAAAATCAGCTGGTGCAGAGCCCGTAGAGAGCTGTGCTGCTGTGCCAGCGTGGAGGCTCTGTGCCATCAGCAAATTCCAGCAGTGGGTATCTGCAAATATGACATCCTTTTAATGATACTTAGTGTTATTTACACAATATTGCAGTTAAAGCGGTTCATTCAGGTCCTCTTGTTTATGAGCTATTAATGCAACATGCTAGATCTGCTTGCTGTCCCTGCTATGTTACAACTGCAGTGGTATTAATACTGCTTCCCACTTTCCCAGTGTTTGAGGAGGTGTGGTTTTGGGTCTTATTAAGTTGTATTGGGTCCCTCTGGCATCTTCCGTGTGCCCCTCTGGCCCCACACCTGCCCCCCACAGCATTTAGTCTGTGAACCCAAGACAGATGGGATGGCCACCCCGCAACAGGATCTGTTCGTGATGGGGCTCTGATCACCCTTCTTTCAATCTCCTCCATAGTTCAGTGAGCCCAGCTAGGCTCAGGGTGGTGCCAGGGTGAGACAGGGCTGTGTGCATGGAGCTTTGTGGGGCTGGTTAGGAAATGTGCTTCTCAGAGAAAGGACATCTGTTGAGATTTTTTTAAGGAGCAGAAGAATAGAGGCTGATAGTTGAGGATTGTGGTACATCTGAACCAAGGAAGCTACGTGCACACAGCAGCGCAGTCTCACAAATCTTCCTGTAACTCCAGCTGGTTTGCTTCTAGTATCTGAGTTGTGGGTACATATTTTTAATACCTATATCGTGTAGAAATGGCTTATATAGCTGTATGTTGCTCTTAGCCCCAAGAGAACAGTTGGGGATACAACCTAAGGTTTGAAATGTACAGTGTAGACTTGATATCCTAAGTGTAATTGCCTCCTTCAAAATCTGACACATTTACTGCAATATTTTCTATCCACCTCATCCACCTCTTTAGATTTTGGCTAAAAGTCCTGTGCTTTCTTCCTTTGCTTTTTAATACTCCTGCAAATAGAGCAGTCGAGGATGCACTAATGAGTGCTGTAGTAAAGATGACTTTATTATGAATACAATTACAAATATTCTTTATTGTTTGTTTGACCCTTTTTAATCATTTTAATCACTTCCCTTCCCTGAGTTGCTGGCTGCTGACAGATGGACTTTGTTTTCTAGCTGTCACTGAGTGTGTGGAGACTGAATAACCTTGTACTTCAACCACATCTTCAATGCTTGCGTCTCTAATAGAAAATTGATTGATCAACTAATTGATAAAATCTGGCTAAGAATTACTGAAGTGTTTGTGGGCAGCACAGAGGTGAGGAGAAAATGGAAAACCTATTTATTCTAATTAACTCGGTAAAAAACTGTTTTAGGAAACAATGCCTGCCTCAGTGGTGTAGAAACCTACAGATATAGGCAAAATAGCTTTATATAATGTTTCTCATTTTATCAAGAGGGAGGTTCTGATTTGCTAGAGGGACTCACTTTGCAGTGTTTTTGCTATATAAGTAAGGTAGAAGAAGAAAATTAAAATGAGAGTCCTAGGAGTTTGAATGCAAAGTGTACTCAACCAGTGGTTTTTGTTTTTCTTACTTTTTTCAAGCACAGAAAATCTCCTGTGCTGTTTTATTTCTTGCCTCAATGCATATATTTGAAGTAAGGCTGAGAGTCAAAGTCAGAAGTAAAATTCAGTGCCTGAGACATGGGAGTGTAATGGAAAGGAGTGAAATGGAAAGGAGCTGCAAGACATCAGCTGCATGACTCTAAATCTTGTTGATTTTATCTCCTTTGTATGTTGGAGTTCAGGACAAGCTTTTGCCCTTGCCTCCCGCATCCTCCCCAGGAATGACAAAAGGGTTGTTTTGACCTGTAAATGCTTTGGAGTCGGCATGTATGTGCATGGGTGGATAATTCAGTCACTTTCTACAACCCTTTGTGCAACACATAATATTCTGCAGTTGATTCCTTGGGTTAAATGGGGTCCTGTAGCTAAGCTTTTATTTAAAATAACCCAAACCACCACCAATGAAAAAAAAAAAACAAACAAAACCCAAACCAAAACAACAGCAACAACAAAAAACCCAGTCAAGCTGCGCTTTCTTCAGTAATTTCAGTTGTTAGAACTGTAAACCGACTCTTTACTTGTTTGATTTTAATGCCTTTCTGTAAGAATAGTCTTTAAGTCTTTTACTGCGATGCCAAACTTTGAAAAAAATCAAATTATACCAGTGTGAATAGCAGCTCTTTCAAATTTAGTTAATTATTTTATTGCCTAGATTAGGCAGTGGAATAATTAACTAAATAATACGCTTAATGTCCAAATTCAGACAGCTTCCTCAGGTAGCTAAACATTCCAGTATTTCCTTTCCATCTGTTAAATTTTCTGCTTTCTCTGTAGCCTTTCCTGACAGGATTTATAATGTCCTTGTGTGTTTTCAGTGCAAAACTTTCTCCGTGTTGCCATTTAAAGCTTCAAAGCCACCTAATTTAGTCAAACGTAGTAAAAAAATTAAATAAGGTAGTAAATGAGGTCCTGATTGTTTACTATTTAGTTTATTTTAAAATATGATTTTTCAGTGTGATTTTCCCCTACGTTGCGGTAAATGCTAGACTCTTGTCTTTGAATTGAGGTGTTTTCCCCACAGTATGTGGTTCTTGCATGCAGTGAAGTTATTCCCCATGTGCAGGGCTGCGGTGGGCAGCAATGGATGCTCACTAACTTGAGCTGTGATTCACTTCTAGCCCTAAACAGGGTTATTAGTATCTCACTTTAGCAGCTTTGGCAGATGTACTTTATGGATCAGATATAAAAGATACAGCTTTGCGAGGGGTACGGCCCATTTTCTTCATAAATCTTTGACTCCTCCTCCGCTTTATGAATAGCACAGCTCTACAGCTGTTACTGCAAGTGCTGCATTGAGTGGCAAAGAAGCTCATGCAATACAGCTGCTTGCCATCAGAAAATGCCGTCAACTGGCCCTCCTGGCCGCTTCAGATATGCCTAGCTATTGGAAAACCAGGAGCAATGTGCTGCTTTAACTAACCTTAATTTAAAGAAGAGGGAAATCTTTTTGAAATGGAAGAAAGATTGTATTTCTACGAAACTGTCTTTTATTTTCTAGAAGAAGCATTATTATATTTTATAGCTATATTACAAGTATGAAATAGGATTAGATTTAATACAGAGAGACTGTGATCTCTTCAAAGAGTTTGTCTCCTTATGCTTCTGTGTACCATGTTGTCAAGTAAGTATATTGTGTCACAGAAGTTACAAGTTCGGTTCAGGATGACTAAGCTCAAATTGCTGCAAACTGAATAGTTCTGGTTCAAGGCTCTGATAAGCTCCTCAAGTCTAAATGTTCTTGCTCAAGATATATATATCTCCTGCCTGTGAAGGCTGGGGTAGTTTGTTTGTTCTGCAAGAAGAACAGCTTGAGACTTCTTTTCTCCTTTTCTATTTATTTCATAATGTGTTTGCTTGGGTTTTTTTTCTTTCTTCTAGGTTTTCCTCATTTCTGAGCACTCATGATACTGTAAATAATCAGGTCGCACATTCATGACTTATCTTCAGTAGGGGTGAAAAAGAATTTACACAAACATTATGGAGCTGAGACTAAAACATGAATATCTAACTCTATTTTGACCTAAGTTGTATTTGCAGTAAGATAATATGTCATTTTGTAACACTGACTACTTATTGTATGATAAAATTGATTGTGCTCTAAAGAGTTAGAATTTTCCAATACATCTTAAATTTATTGCAGGCATTGAGGGCAATGTAATATTTCATTTATAGACAAGAGAAAACTGGTCTGAAAATTTTACATTCTTTAAAGTTACATGCTGCAGACTTAGGGCCTTTAAAATAGCATTCATTTCTTAAAATTAAAAACCTAACCGATACAAATATTTAATATAGGAAATTATATTTTATGTTTGGAATGCATTAGTAGTTACCGATTATTTTATCATGAAGATTTGAAGCGATGTTCAGGTTAACCTTGGAGAGTTGGCATGATGTGAGAGAGTCAGGGAGTCAGGTGAAAGCCAGTACTCGGTAGGATGTAAGAGCCTCCGGGAGCCTGTAAAGCATGAGGCTGCAGATGGGCTCTGTAGGCACCACAGATCCTCTGCGGTACCCACAGCTGGTGCGTGGTGCCGGGGAGTAACAGGAACCCTGCACTGACACCGTGAGTTCCTCACGCCAGAAGAGCAGTCACGATCCCAAACTAATTTTGGGCAAGCTGCCAGGTACTCTTACCGCCTTTATAGATCTTCTTCTGGTGAAACCAATAAAATCTGTTGTGATTCACTTCAGCTATGTGTGGAGAGCAAGGAAGCAGAAGAAAACCATAATAGTATTTTACATGTATACTTTGGCCCTAAGCAAATTTTTGTCAGAAGTATGTCTTCCATTGCTCATCAATTTGTGCCTTATTTGGGCATTATTGTGTAGCATTATTTACACATTTTTATGTAAATAAGTTTAATGATTAAAGCTGATGCATTTTTTTTTCCTGTTAGATTCCTGATACTGCCTTCCCTTCTTCCTTCCTATTCCATTAATGAAAGGAAACTAATGGTCTTGGAATTCAGATCATACAGGATGAAGACAGTATCATACCCTTGCACATTATCATTATCTATATCCATATATAGATATAAAGATTTTTATTACGAGTAGAACTTTCTGATGTTCCAGAATTGTCACTGAGAGCTTTTGGTTAAAAGGGAAATAAAAGTAAAAGTGAAAATAGAAAGACAAAAGTTGGGTTTTGTCCTCTGATGTCTTACAAATAGGAGGTATGCATCTGGAAAATGACTGCCTTCTGAGGCCTCCCTCTGATTCAACTAATCTTTTAAAATTGGTGCTTATACTCACTTTTGCTCAAATCTGCGAATAAAACTTGTTCTAATGATGACCTGTGATCTTCTGTTTTTCTCTGCTCTTTTCTCTGCCTCCTTGCTTTCATATAAAGCCTTCTTCTAATGGAAAAAAAATGGTCAACATGCTATACACAGCTAGTCTTGAAAAAATGTAACTATGTAAAAATGAGTTCACTTTGAGCCAATTTACCCTGTTCCTCTGTTTTTCTGTTAATGCCATGCCAAGAATTACATGCCAGCCCCCTATCCAGCTGAGAGTCATCCATTAATTTTTTTTTATCTTAGGTTTGTGGGTTGAAAAGATACAAAAGATCTAGCGAATGCACATGTATTCTCTGTAATGAAATGTGAATTGGCCACAGATTAAGCAGAAATTTGTGTATATGAATTCTGAGTAGAATTCTGAAGTGTACACATTTGTGTGCAAATCTGGGCCCTGAATGGGGCCTACATCCCATTTATTTCGATTTCTTTGAGGTCTGGTGTTGTAGTTTTGACCCTGGCTAGCAAAATGCCACAACAACCACTCACTCACCCTCCCTCCTCCTGGGGATGGGGGAGAGATTTAAAGGGGTAAAGGGAAAAGATACTCGTGGGTTGAGATAAGAACAATGTAATAACTGAAACACAATAAAACGGAAAATAATAATTATAATAATAGTGATTATAATAGTAGTAATGTATACAAATATATTTTATATATTTATGTACAATATGAGCGATACATAGCGCAGCTGCTCACCACCTGGTGACCAAAGCTCAGCCTCTTCCCAGTTAGTGATCCTGGAGAAGAGAGGGTTCTGAAACCACAGTCCTGGGGAGGAGATAACATCCTGAGTGTCAGAGACTGAAAGCTGACCAAGAGAGCGAGACGACCCTGAGAGGGGGGTGACCTGGAGCAGGAGAGAGTGAACTTGCAGACAGAGCCTCATCTATACACTGGGCATGATGTTCGTGATATGGAATATACCATTGGCCAGTTTGGGTCTCAATCCTCAACCTAAGGTTGAATCCTAGGCTAGTAATTGGGGCTGTGCTCCCTCACAGCTTCTCCTGCACCTGCAGACACTGGCACAGCACAGAAGCTGAAAAGTCCTTGGCTGTCCTGGCAACTATAAACATCGGCATGTTCTCAGCCTTCTCCTCAGCACAAAACCAAAACACAGCCTCACACTAGCTACTATCAAGAAAGTTAACTCTGTCTCAGCTGAAACCAGGACAACTGGTTTTATGGTTTTGAATACTTTAGGTGACAAAATTAGTTGGTGTTTAATTCAGTTGATGAAGGGATCAGCATTATTCTTTCAGTAAGTGCCTAGTCATGGTAAATGAACTATACAAGGACTAGAACCTGTACGTGAGTGCCAGTGAATAATTCCCTTTTACTGGCCTAAGTTTAACCAAACTTATGTTGAAGTAAACCAAACATTTAATGGAACACTTTGGAATTTAATGTGCAGCCAAGACACAAAGGATGCCTTGTATTTCACAGAATTTAACACCAACCATTGTCCAAATCTTCTGCTCATTTAACTCTTAGTATGTAGTTTCTGTTCCTGTTAGAGCAGGGACGACTGAAGTAGGTCCATGCATAGCGATAACATGGTGCCCCACAAAGCTAATGTATTGAAGTTTGCAGAATTGCTTTCTTTTCCATCACTTACAGTTATGAATACAGTGACTACTCTAACAAAGCAGACAGACTGTATGTTCTTAATGGATCGGTTCAGGAGACAATGGTGATGTAACTCATGATCTGTGAAATCACTTTCTACAAAGCCAGAGCACAAATGTTGAACTAGTTCGGTATTGGTGGCTGAATGCATCCATGGGAAGATGAAATGCTTTGGTGTAGTCCGCACATTGGGGTAGGCTGGTGCTCAGTGTAGCCTTCCACAAAAAAGAATTAAAAAAAAAATATTAAAATGTGTGTTTTGCATAGCTCAGAAGTAGCAGCCTTTGCTAGCATCTGCTGAAGGAAGCAGAGCATGAGGAAGATGGGAGGATGGTGGCACTGTGCCCCAGATTCCAGGGTGGTATTGCCTATGAGCAGAGCACGGTATGTGAGAGCACAGGATCATCTAAGTTGTGAATAGATGCTGTTGTGTCTCATAGATTGGCACAAACGGTTTTGTTTCATTGGTGCCCATGTACGGCTGTGGGCTCTGCTGCGCTGCATGTTCTGTGTGAAGGCAGTGTGTTAATACCATCGGTTAGAAAATTCAGCCAAGTGATGAGTTGAACAGAAGTCAGATGGCTATCTTGAACAGTTGTTTTTAGGTGGAAGTTTTGGCCTGTTATTTAGTGTTCTTTGTACAAACACGTAGCATCGAGCATTGTAACATTTGCATCTCCCAACAGTTCAGACTTTTTGTATGCCACAGTCTTGGTGCAGATAATTATATCTGTGGAACAGCTACTGTCTGTGCTCCAGCAATCACTGTTACATCTCAAGATAACCTTTTCCCAGGAAAAAGAAATTTCATAATCAGGAGATATGTCTTTCTCAGAACCAGTTAGCTATATATCTAGTATTACTGTGGCAGAAAGTATTATTGAATAACTGTAGATATGATTACAACCTTGTCAATTTTTATATGAAGATATGTCTTAAGTTCTTCTCGGCAGTTTTTCTGGATCATACCCTTGCTCCGTGTAACAGAATTGTTATCCTCATGTCACTGTCCCTTAATGGTCTTGATATCTAAATGGGATTATATAGCAGAAATTGAGATGGGTGCACTTTTGTGCCAACGGTTTGCAAGAGAATTGCAATCTTTGCATCATGCCCAGTTTCATATGAAGTTTATTTTTTCCATACTAAGGTGGTACAACTGTAACTGATTTAAGAAACCTGAATCTTTTTTAAAACTGGAGAATGTTCAGCACAAGGGTTTTTGAAGCCTGGTGTCCCCTCAGTAACAACTGAGAGCAGATGCCTAGGAAACAGTATGAAAACAAACACAGGTTACACATTCAGAGACACCTCCTGCCTCTGCCAACAGTCAATGTTTTAGATTCACTGAACCAGAGATTGCATCAGGATTAGTGCAGCCACTACAGCCATTTGTGAATCCTCCTTTGCTAGTGTAGTGCAAAGGAAAAAGACCTGCAAAAGAACCAGTAAGGTCAAAGTCTGTCTGGTGCATTTCCAGGATTACTCACGGGCATAGCAATCTGCTGCCTGTGCAATGAGCACGTATTTTGGAAAGCTGTCCACCTTTTTCTATAACCTAATTTGTTATCACCCCTCTTTTATGCATATGGGTTTTCCTGTACTACCTTTGTGAAACTGTATCTTCCAAATCACATTTTTCAAGAGGATTTATATTTTCCTTAATTGCAAAGTTTTGGCTTGTGTAGTGTTTGTCCCAAGTACTTCATTCCCACTTCTGCCAGTGATTTGCTTTGATTTTGGACAAGACTGATCATTACACTTTGTGGAAACAGAGGTAATACTGTTTTTCTGTAGAGGAGAGGAGTTTAAAGGTTTTTATGTTTAAAGATACCGCAGTACTAGTTCCACATTATATCATGAACTGGACAGGGAATAAAGCTTATAATGCAGTGAGATCATGAGATATTGCCTGGGAGCCGGCTTAAATTTACCTAGTGGTGAAAATTCAGTACACAGCTGAGTAGCTCTGTCTGGCATTTCAGAAGTATACATCTGAAAAACATTGAACTTTTTCCTTAAACAACACTTCATTGTGGATTTATTTTTTTAGTAGAAGTAAATAAAAGTTCTTTACGTCATATCTGTACTTGCAGAGAACTTGACTTTAATGGAATGATGGTTAAATATGCTCTAAATTTTCTTGTGAGGTGTTAAACCTCTTCTCTTTCATGCTTTGCTCTCATTCTTAAAATGTAAAAAGCCCCTCGGTTCCACCAGCTTGCCCTGTCCATATTTGCCTGCTTACTCAACCTGGCATGCCAAAGTCAGTTCGCTGATTCCAGCTCTCCTAGAAACTGTTGAAAGAGCCAAGCTATATTTTTGCCTTGTAACGTGTTGAAGAAATAGTGATTTATTGTGTTTATTTCCAACTTGAAGTGTGGTTCAAGGACCTGGTTCTCGTTATGTTTTCCTCTGGTCTAAAGCACACACTAAAATGGGTATACGCTAGATGGGGTCCTGGGCAGGCTGCTCTAGTGGTTGGCAACCCTGCCCACAGCAGGGGGGTTGAAACTAGATGATCTTTAAAGTCCCTTTCAACCCAGGCCATTCTGTGATTCTATGATTCTGTGTGGTAAACTACATGTTTTTTTTTTTTCCTGTGTCTTTGCTCCTGATTTTGGTCTTGGCAGGTTGAGAGCCCTGCAGGGAAAACTTCATAAATGCTTTACAAATCTTTAGTAAATTAGGCTGTAAGTTACATCAAAGTAACATTTGATTCTTTATCTAGAAAAAGTATGGCTTGCTGCAGAATGTAATGGTGACTGTTGAATTAGATGAAGGTTTTTATGCTGGCTGCTGTAATCCCTGGATCAGATGGCTAAGCTATTACCCAACAGGACATGCAGCTTAGAGAGCTGCATAGTAAATACCTCAAACGTGGACAGAAAGTTGTTGAAGATATTTGGGGGGGAAGAAGCCATTGATCAGTGAATTTTTTTTTTGATGCATTTAATCATTCTCATAATGCACATGGTATTAAATGAATCTGGCAGGTTTTATCTTGCAGATACAGTGTTTAAAGAGGAAAATACCTAATTCATTAAGGTGTGAGTGGCCTGAACTCTCACCAACAGGATGTACGGATGCTCATGTCTGCTAAGAACTGAAACCTTGAAAACACACACAGTGTGTCAGCGAATTACTGCAGCTGCTGTAGGTTACTAAGCCACAGTAGGGAACTGCTACAGTTGTTTGTTTTCATCATTTTTATTAATTCTTGAGTCTTTCCAGCTGATGATGAAGCTAAGTTTTAGGAGTGGGTTTTTTTCCAGTGTGGACAAATATTTCCTTCTTTTGCTTTGAAGTCACGGCAGTGGAGTGTCCCACTTGTCAATAATATGACAAAACACAAATTGTTCTCTTAAATCCTTGTCCTCTGTGAGAAAGGATAAGGCAAAAAGCTTTTACAGACCTGACAGATTAGTTGAGACTTGCCATTTAAAAGGTTGGTGGTGAATTACATGTAGTTTCATGAATTACATGTCTTTCTGTATGTGTGGCTTTGAGGCAAAATTTGACCTGTGATTTTGATAACTGGGCATCAGAGTGTAGTGATAGGTCAGAACAGAATTTAATCCAGATACTAAACATGCATTAGACTGTGAATTACCAGACTGATGACTGGTTTTGTTCTAGCATTACACACTAGGTTTCTCTGAAGCTCTGCAGTGAAGGGAACGAAACCGGCGAGTCTTGTTCAAGTCTGACCATTTGTCGGTTCTGAAACACGCAGTTGAGGTCAGGCTCTGGAACCCATGACTGTTGTCTGTCGGCAGAGATGGGTAATAAAAGTCTCCAGAGGTGAAATATGTTCCACCACCTGCAAGGGCTCTAGTGACATCTCTCCAGTGCTACATGGATTATGTTTCTAGTGCTGTGTGTAGCATGATTATGAATTGATTTGTCATGGGTTTGTGTCACTTGCTGGGTTTCATTACATTACTCCAGATACAGAGATAGTCTGATACATCTTCCAGATCAGTTATTTTGCAGTTATTTTGTTGGCTTTTGAGTTGTGCAATGTATTGATTAAAGCTCCTTCAGAAGATCTTCATTTTCCATACATTACTGCAAGAGAAGATAATATTTTAGTGTGACTGCACTGCCTACTAAAATAGTTTTGCAGAGAGCCAAGTTTTACTGATGGTTGCAAAGCATTTATATTCCGATTCCTCCTTTCCAAGAGTTACTCTACAAAGGCTGTAATTGTCCGTGCTTGGTCTCTGCCCAAGAACAAGGGTTTTGTTGGTGTGAGGGGGGTTGTCTGTTTTTGTTTTTAGACTGAAGCCAGAATGGTTTAGTCATTATGCAGAGACATGAGAAAACTAAATAAAATAATTGTCCCTGCTACCATTATACAGAATTAGAAAAGTTTCAAAAGCCTAAACAAAAATTGAGAGAAAGTTAAAACTGAGGATCGAAAAATCCTTCCCTTGCAAGGATAGTGAGGTGTTTGTATTATGCTCAGCAGTGAGAAAACATTTGTTATTGTCTTGACAAGTATGCTTCTTTTTGCTGTTGTATGTCAATGTTCCTTGCGAAATCTGGCTCAAGTACACATGATTGAGAATCATTCTCTGCAAGTTATGAACCTTGCTGGTTTTGTGATATACTTACTCCTAGTCATAATCTTTCTTATGCACCTGGATTGTGTTCTCTTTAGACCAGGAAAAAAAGACATATTATAATGAAGACCTTTGCCTGGCTGTTGGCCTGAGTACAGGGCAATGTATGCACTGTGCGACCAGTTCTTTGATCGTGCCTTCTGCTGAAGACCCAGACACATTACTCCTTAGACGTGTTCTTCTGAGCCATCCCATGGCAGCAGGACCGTGACGTTGGGAAGGGTGGTCCTTGAAGAATTGGAGAGAAAGTAGTCTCCCAAACATCTCTGTTCCTGTGGACCCTAAAGAAGGGACTGGCCAGGGAGGTTTGAACAACCTCTGCAGGACAGGAAGACATTATGTCTGAAGACTGTGACTCTGCGATGACAGGTTTCCTAGGAATTATTCTTGAGCTTTACAAAATTTTCAAAATGTGGTGATTTTTTACAGTTCACTAAGGGCAACCCCCTTGTCATCTCCTTAGTAATTTGCCTAATGGACAGAATTGATACAAAAAATGCCCAAAAGAAGTTCAAAACAAAAGCATGCTTTACCTTGTCCCATTTTGTGTTTTCCTAATAGAGAACTTTGATTTTGGTTGGCATTCATGGCGGCGCTGGGATGTTGTTTGCTTTGATTCTGGGATTTGAGCTTGGTTTGAGAACTGCCAATTATAATTATTTGAGACGATTGAGTCTTAAAGCAACCTAGGAAGCCACGTGATCATAAATGATAGTTGCCTAGTTTCTTAAATAAGTCTATTCACAAAGATCTTTTAAAGACGTAATTTAAATCTTCATGATATATTCTTTTTAGTTCTCAAAATAATAATAATTTCCATTTATACCAGTGTGTAGTTGTTACAGTGTAGTACTATGCTCTGGATAGTATTTATTCAATGTTTTTAATTGGAAGAGCTTAAAGCATTTCACAAAACATTAATAATCCTTGCAATTACCCTCTTAAAATAAGTATTCATAGCCCAGAGACATTGAATCATTTGCCCTAGGTTACAAAAGAAGCTGTGGCAGAGTGGAAATATAACCTATGGGTTCTAATCTCTGAGAAATTAAACAAATCTTCTAACACAGGCAAAGGTTTTTCACTGCATGGGAATTCCTTTATATGAAAAGGGGAATAGGATAGATGAGTAGGTTTTATGAGTGAGTGCTTATGGAATTATATACTAATTTTCTTGAACTCTTTCTCATACCTTTTTTTTTTTAGTTCTTTTTGAAAGAGTAGAAGTAAAATTTGCTATATAGGGCTATATAAGAATGGTTATCTTCTGTATTCTTTTTCACTCTGGTATTACAAAAAATAAAAGTACGTGCAGTGCTTTTGTGAGCATTTGAATTGTAGATTAGTATTTAACTGTTCAACTGCAACAATATCAAGCACTACAAACCAGAGCTGACACGAGTGATATGAAAATATAGAACAGTGCAATTTTTGCATCTCTGAGGAGATTCAAATCATTAGCCTGTGTAGAATAAAATACATTCGAGAAGCTATCAGTCATATTAGAATAAACACTTTTAATTGAGTCAAGCTTAGACCTTGAATATAAAAATGCTTTGTTTCCATAACCAAAACTATGCTACTGTAGCATTTTTTTTCTCTGTATGTGAGGCTTTTTCTGTATTTAGAGCTTTAAAAATGTGAAAGTTCAAATTAGTGTTATGGTTTCAAAAATTAACATTCTGCTGTAAATCAACTGTATAACTTAGATGGTTTTAGATCAGTTTCGCAAGAAGCAGAACAGCTTATTAATTAAGCTTCATATCACAAAAAAGCAATTCTATATTAAAAAGGAAATAACGATCATGAAGAGATTATGTGTCTGAAGTTTCCTTTCTTCATCTAGCACAGGGCATTTTATTCTCGGTTTCTACTCAGCAAAGAGAGGTGATTCCAATCCTTTCCGTGGTCTGTACTATACTGAAATAATAGTGATGTCTTTTGCATTTTGGAGGATGAGAAAGGTGCAACCCAACTGCACTTATGATCTTTTGCCTTTGCCATTGAAGGAAAGGTGTCTGGTGCTGTATTGGTTTCTAATGGAAATCTTGCACAAGTTCATTGCATTACATTGCTGTAGTGATACAGCAGGAAACAAAGCCTATTTTATAGCCCTTATGGAGAAAATAGCCTAGGAGGGTGCTCTGCTCCTCAGGTCCTCAGACCTGTGCTAAGACTAATCTTTTTTCTGCTGTTAGTGATTTTGGAAAAAATGCTATTACTTCGCCCTACCGTGGTGCTTTGTAAAAGGAAAATTACTGAATTTTAAAAATAAAAATATACTCAGTGGTGGCTTTGGTCTCTTTCTGTGGGGTTGGGCACCCTACTGAAAAGAAACTCTCTGTGAAACACACTCTGACTGGTTCTGTGCTTACTTTAGGTTATGAGAAGTGAGTTGTTGGTATTCGAATTTTCAAAATCAGTATTCGTGCAGTGCTGCATGAAATGTTATAGATTGAATGTATTATGAGTAAAGCTGTCAGATCTACTATAGGAGAAGTAATTACTGCTAGTTGCAAGGCACACTGTTGTTGTGACAAAATCCAAATGTTAAGTTGAATATATGGTCACATGATTTAGTGACCACTGATCTTTGGACCACCATCTCATTTGGAGTCTCCTGTATGTTTGTGGCCCATGTGTGAATAGCAGCTATTCTTCCATAGTCAAAAGAAGAAAGCATCAACAACAAACCAATTAAGACATACACCTTGGAAGAAAACTCAAATATTTAAGAACAACAGATACAAGGTTGCAGATAAGCATAAAGAAAGGAGAAAGGGAGAGTTTTGCAACAGTGCAGTTACACTTTGAAGTAACTAAATTACTTTTTTCTTGCTGATATAAGAATACCTGTATGTTGATCTTCAAGCAGCTCATGATTGCTAGGTGACCAATGATCCAGCTGGTCCAGTGTATAACATGTGAGTATGAATGTTTAAGAAAAAGTGCAGAACGTGTTAAGAGGTTTCTTTGGTATCTAAACTGGTTGAGAGCCTGAAGAATTGGCGTCAATAAGGTTTCCAAAATGTTCTGGAACACTCGCCAGCAACTCTAGAAATTGTTATTTCTCTAAATATTGTGCCATGACCTAAATATCATTTTTAGTCTTTCTCTGCTTGATTGCTTTACTATGTGACAGGGAAATCCATGGATTGGCTGCTTCAGAAAGATTGTTTTGCTTGATCAGGTTTGATTTGATATGTTCTTAGTTTTGTTCAGTATACCTTTGTCATAGTGCTGCATTAAAATAAAGTGTCTCATCAGCCCTCCGTAGCCTGTGCTTTTGTTACACAGCACACTTATCATGTTTCCTCTAATTTTATCTTAAAAAAATAATCTTTCAGTCTTTCAAGTCACTCTTTTTGAGGGAGTACTGCTATCACTCTATAATTAATCTTATACCCCTCCTCCCCAAACCCCCTTCGGTTCTTTAATAAATCAATTTTGCAATTGGGATTAAGCATAAAGCAGACTAATTCTGCAGCTAGCAGTGGATTTAAAGTTGTACTTTAATGTTGTGCTGAACCTTGGCCTAAATGAATACATTGGTTAAATCAGAAGTGTTTCTTAATTAGTATGCAGACACTAGTGAATGAATATTAATTTCTTATTAACTATTTTTGGATTAAGTTGATGAAATTAATGAGCATTTAATAAAAGACTATTTTTAATATTTTTACTTTTATACACTGCTATCTAAGTATGTGGGGCTTTTTTCAGATCCTAAGTTTTTTTTTGCTCCTTGATGGATCAACAGCACATTTCAGAAACAAACTAGTGTTTACTGTAGGACCCAAATCATACAGTGCTAAATTTTGACATATAAAGAGTTTGAGAAAATAAATCCTCCACTTATCAAAGGCTATAAAATAAACCTTGACTGACCTTTAACTATAATGTCATAATCATGGCTTTATAGCAGATAACACCGTATAAGATTACAGATGAAATAATTTATGTTAAAACAATTTAGGGCTTTGGATCAAAACTGTGCCCTTTGGTTCCAACAAGACGCATGCTGTAGCAGCTTTGTTAATCTTCCAGTATATGTAAAGCACACCACAGTTTAAAAGTTTGCAAGGGATATGTACACATACACAAACAATAAAAGGATTGTATGAATTAGGTGAAAAAAGTTTTATAACGTGGATTTGTTCAGATTACCTTCTTTCAAGGCCTGAGCTGCCTGTGCTGTGGGAGTGCCGTGGGAAATGAAATACAGTTTGGCTGGTGGGTCTTGTTCTCTCCCCTGCTCCCTCCCCTTTTTTCTTCAGTTCCCAGATGGAAACCTGAAGCTTTCCCAAATCCACGTCCAATCCCCTGGGAAAAGTTGCTGGGAGTCAGTTAACCTTCCAGTAAAACGTGGCTGGTCGGAGGCACCGACATCTGTGGCCGTGACCTTCCTGTGAACCCTGTAACACGTCTGTTGCTGGTTTTCTGCAGTTCATTCAATATATGTGGCAAAGATTCGCTAATTGCATTTGCTGGGCTGTGCTACCTTTAAAACACTGCTTTTACAATCTCCTTTCTCCTCATCCACTGTTTTTTTCCTCCTTTTCTGCAGTATCTGGAGAGTATCAAACTGATAGTTGCATACTGAGTCTGAACTTCAAAAGCTCATACATTTGGAATCTTGCTCGGCTTTAGTAGTGAGAATAAGTATGTTATTGAGAGATATTAAAGACAACTGGAGTCCTAATGACGTCAGGCCTGAAAAAATGATTATTCTATCAGTAGAACATTTAATTTCCGAAAATTAAATTATGCATCATTTCCAGATTTGTAATAAAATAATTAGTGCCTGCACTTTCTCATTATCGACTGGTTTGCTCCAATTTCTTTATATGAAAGGGGCTTTGTCATTTAGTGAGGAGTCATATTATAGTCAAATTTTACACATTTTATTGTCTCCACTTCAGCTCCAAGAATTACATGTCTACTCGGGAAATGAATTCACAGTACCACAGAGGCTGGCAGGCTTCCAGATTTTAATTGCGTACCAGTGAGGTTCAGGGCAGACTGTTCTTCCTAGGGTGGAAAAACGGAAAAGAAGCAAACCTCAGTTGTGCTAAAGAAAATGAAAATCACCTTCTTGAAAAGAGTGTTCACTGATACATGAAACAAAGACCTGCATCGTAGTTGTCATTGCATAGTGGGCTCTGTGGCTGCATTAATAAAATTGTGGAACTAAGTAAAGTTGGAGCTGTCATGGTATTTAGCCAAGTCTTCCAGCTTTTTGTAACTAACTTCTTTTAGGCAGACTGAGGTAGCTGATGCGGAAAAAAGGGGCGTAAGATCAAAATACATGGCAAAAGTTGAGAGGAAGGATGGGCTAAAAAGCTCTCTGGTAGCAAACTGGAGAAGTAGTCCTGAACACATCAGCTGCAATGTAAAGGTACTGCGCAAGGAGGTCGAGTGATAAGATCTTGTTACTTAAAGCTAAGGAATCTGGATTTTGATTTCTGGTTCCATGAGAGGCTCCTCTCAGGACCTGTCATGCCTTGTTTCTGGTGTCCTCTGTCTGCAAAAAGGGAATATTTTTCCACCTTTTGCCTGAAGATCTCTTCCTCTCTCTCTTTTAAAGAAATATTTTCCATTGTATAACTTCATATCATTGCTTTCATGTCTCCATCTTGTACTGTGCAGCCATCATGACACCAAAAAAGCAGTGAGAATAACAGAGAATAAAGGACGGGTGAAGGGTAAATACCTGAAGTGAAATAGTAACTGAAAGTGTAGGAAGTTCCTTGCAATTTATTGCCATCAAGCTGTCTAGAAAACATGTTATTTATTTGATACAGCTTCAAAAGCGATCATTGGTGTTTTGAGGAGGAGGAGGACGTTGTGTTTCACCTGCTGACACTACTGCAGTAGCTACATAAGACTGCAGAAGGGAGAAAAAAGGAAGGAGCACAGTGTTGAATAGGCTCAAGTCTAGGCTTTTCTAGAGAGAGTGGTTCCACAAAGTGAAGCAGTGCATAGGTGATATAAAAGCAAATTTTGTGCATGCTAAAAAAGCAGGTAGAGAACTAGTGCAGCTCTACTAGTAAGGATCTTTATTGCACTGTGCATGAATAGATGGAAAATAGCATGCTTGCATTTGGATATGAGCAGTCTGGGAGAATGTGGACGAGGTGAGATGTGGTAACCAACAGCAGCTGGAAGGGTGGCTGGATTGGTGCGGGGGGTCACTGTTCCAGGACTTGTTTACTTGGAGCATGGGCAGCCTGACATCTGGTTGTCTCCTAATGAAACTCAGAGTCTCCACTTCATTGCCTCTCCTGAGCTTTCCTTTCATACCTGTTAATTGGCTTCTACTAACATTTGAGCAACCCCTGTATTTTTCCTTCTTCTTTTCATTGCCAGCCCAGTGAATGACAGGAAAGAGATCAGTACAGTTTAGCCAGAGGAAAGATATCTCCATGCAGTGCAACATGGGCACTAAATTATATTCACCAAACAAGAGGAAACATACTGCTTACATGATTTAAGATCTCTTTATCTGTCAACAATTACGTGCCCCAATAGATACTGTTTGATCTCAAGATACTGATAATATGCATGCTAAAATAGCTCTAGTTATATTTGTCAGATACAAAACTTTGTAAGCCTTGCTATTCATTCACTAATGTTCACACTCACCAATGTTCATGCTCGTTAAATGTAACACTCATTAAAAATATATAATCATATTCATCATTTTAGTTATCCATCACTAAATCAGATTAATAGATCACCATACAATTTTACATTCTTTTTACAACTTAATGGAAATGGTCCATTATTCAAATACTGAGCATTGCCCATCTACATTCTTCTTTTTTTATTTTTTTTTTCTCCAGTTGAGTCCCCTGTTAATGAGTGACAAAAAGAGCAATGCTGACAAATGTATTTGGAGATCTCAAGATGTTGTTGCCAAGACTCCTTGCAGGGCTTGGTCAGCCTTCTGAATCACTACTTTGTGCTTTTGGCTTCTTGTGCGTCCTCAGGTGGGGTGCTCCTGTTTTGGAAATGCCTCTGAAGGATCCCTGTGATTGGATTAATGGATTCCCTTACTATGCCTGATAACTTTTCGTATTTCTTATTTTAATCAATTTTTTAAAAAAATGGCCTTGTGTCTTGGTAGCTTCTTTCCCATGAGAGGAGGTCTGTCCTAATCGAAATACTTAATTAAAGGGAATTTTTTGGTAAAAGTCTCATTCTTTTTTTGCCAATACTGCCATATAAATAACACATAGCATCATCACGTATTTTTAAATTATGTGTATCTGGTGTAGTCAGGACGTTCGATGTGTTTCTTTTCCAGTTTATGGTGTCTGAGCACACTAAGGAGGCAAAAGACAATATGATATCATACTTAACTTCAATATTAATCACAACAATAACTAACTGCAAGTATATCTCTCATTGATTTGTTTCATCTGGGTTTAGCTCAAGCAAAACCTTCACTCCGAGAGATTTCTCCCTTTGGATTTCCCTATCTGTCTCTGTTATTATTTCTAATTGTTTTTGTCTTGAACAACATTTCCAGAAGAGGTGGTTGCTGCAAACCAGTGTGTGGCAGTCAGTCCTTAGAGGACAGCCTCCATATCCCAGACCTGTCACCATAAAGCTTGGGAGTAGGATCCGAAACCTTCTAAAAGTGTTAGCAGCTTCTCAGCTGCTGTCAATGATAAATGATGCAATTGTAGGAGCAACTCTTGGCAATCTGTTCTCCTATTCGTAGCCAGCAGTGCACTAGCGGATATACAGGCTGCCTCAATTCCTGGGCAGTTCGTGTCGCTCAGTGCACAGGGATGAGCAATACTAACCAGACGTCAGAGTTTCACAAGAAATTGCTGAGGGAGAGGGGTGAAAAAAGGGTGAGGGGGAGGTAAGTCTGGGTCCAGTCATTGCAAAAATAATTGCTTTCCAGCACCTGCAAAGGCTTGTATAGCTCATGATGGATTTTGTCTCTCTGTAGTGGTTTTTGTGCGTGTGTGTAATTTCTTTGGCCAAGGACTGACAGGCTGTACACATAATAAATTCTTTTAAAAGTACCATTTAGTAGATCAGCACATTCCCTTTTATTCTTTTTTTCTCCTTTACCCTTCATTTTGCTCCCACACTTTATCCTATTTATATTTACCAAAGAGCTGCTTGTTGAGGCTACTGTCAGTAGGTGATGTGCTAGGGGGACAGCGGGGACACCTTTTGTTTGTGTCCTTCCCTCACTCAGCCGGTGCCCAGGAGCGCTCCCAGAAGCGGTGTGGTGCCCTCCTGAACCTGCTTCCCACTGGGCTGATGTTCTCAATTGTCTGTGTGTGGAGCCAGGTCTTCAGTTTTCTGAACCTGCTCTTTTCCTCCTGCTTTTCCTTTTTCTTTCTACCTTGTTTCCTGAGTCTGCCCTCTGACTTCCCTCCCGAGCTGCCCCCCGAGAGCTGCTGTTAGGGGGAACGGGTGCAAGCTGGGCTTGCTGCCTGTGAAAGGCTTTCACAGAGGAACCTTGTGGGAGGCTGAAAGGTGAGAATTGTGTTCTTTTTCCTCTGTAAACACTTGAAAAAAGCAGCTTTGACAGTGAAATAAGCCTTCAGAAGTGATACTAGAATTAAAAGTGAAAATTTTCTACAATGTAAAAAGCATATCAGGCAACATGCGTTTTAATTACAGGAAAGGAAACAAAGAAACCCATGAAGTCCACAGTTTTTTGATTCGATAATAGTAGCTTTGTGAATTGCTGAGAGAGAAGTGTTGCCATGCTGGGAAATCATCAGATTCCCCCATGCTTACCTTATATCTGTAAGGCAAAACCAGCTTCACTTTCTGCATTTATCTAAAGCTTACTTGCAGCTGCTGTAAGAGAGAAAAAAAGAAAACGAGAGTGGATCTGAGTTAATAATCACTCAAAAGTGAGGTGCTTTAATAACAGAAAAATAAAGAAAATAAAAATAAACAACAGTAGATCTTATATCAATATTTTAAACATTAAGCAAATGTATTTCATACTCATCCTTTCCAAATCATCCATTTAGCAGGAGATTTTTTTAATGTAGGTCCAGTGATGCAGTGAGTTGGGTTTGTTCACCTGTTGTACAACATTTGATTTTGCCAGTGTGTTTCCAGCTCAGGAAAAAGTGATCAGATAACCTGTACAGGTAGGATGTGAGCTTTGTCCGATAATTAAAATACGATGAGGCAATTTGTAATGACCTTTCTAAGTGTTTGGACAGGCTCTTACATTATGAGCATTTTCTTCTGATGTTCAGTGGTTTGTTAAGATTACTATTTACATTTCCCATTTTCATCTCCTTGCCTGCCAAGACTTCATATTTCCTTCCCCTTGTGTCTTTTTCGATGTCTTTTTTCCCTGTTGTCCTGGGTTCAGCTGGGATAGGGTTAATTTTTCACAGAAACTGGGAGGTGGGCATAGCCAAAGGGATGTTCAATACCATGCTGAGGTCGTGCCCGGGATATAAGGGGAAGCTAGCTGGGAGAGGGGTGGGGGGCCTTTGTGGAGCATATTGGTGGTGAGGTTTCCATTGTATCAGTCTTTTTCATTGTATTCTATATCTTGTCTTATTATTATATTCTCCTTTTTCTCGTGTTGTATTATTAAAATCTGTTGCTACCTCAACTCACAAGGTTCCACCTTTTTTTTTTTTTTTTTTTGTACTTTCACCCTCTTACTGGGAGGGGGAAAGATGGGTGGGGAGTGGCTGTGTGGTGGCAGCCCTGACCCAAGACACCTGTCCTTCCTAATCTGAATCTCTTTGTTCTCTTTCAGCATCAAATAGCCTCCCCACATCCTCACCCTGACTCTGTAAAGCCTTTCAGGAGCAATCCTCCTCTGAGATCCCCTAATGTCAGAAATGAAATGAAACAACAGAAGAAAGAGCCCAACTTAATGACAAATGCATTTTTCTGAGTTTCAGTATTTAGCCTGTGTTGTTTAGCTGGGGCTGTGTGCTTTGTTCACATGGTAGAGACACTTCCTTGGGGAACTTAGAGGCTGAAAAGCACCACTGGAGAAAGCAGTCGGTTAAAGATGTTATCACATACAAGCATGGTATGTTGGACAAAAAAGCCCCTACTAGAAAAGAAAGATTTTTTTAATAGTGTAAATGGCAGTAGTGAGTCTTCAGGAGGGATGAGAGCAGTGAGAAATCTGTAGAGGAATAATTTGCTTAAGAGAGTTTCTCATGTGTAAGAGGCATGGGAAGGAGGGGAGGGAAGTCGTGTTGTTGGTGGAGGAGGCAGGCGGGGAGCAACTTATGCGAGCTCAGGACATTTTCCTAGACTTGCTGCTCCAAGTTCAATAGAGCTTCAAACTCACACGAAGAATTTTGGATGACAGTCTGGCCTTTTCAAAAGATGAAGGGGTTTGTATGCTCCTTAAATATTTAAAGAATACAGGGAGCACTTTGAAAAGACTAAAGCATTGAACTAGGCAATTAAAAGAGAGAAGATTCTGCTGAGGCCTTTTTTTTTTTTTTGAAGATGTACTGGAGGGGTAAAAAAGCAGGCTGGTCTGCGTGCTTAGTACACAGAGGACAGCAGATAGTAATTGCTTAAGCAAATGTGTGTTGTAAAAAAAACGTGAGCCGTGCAAAAAAGGACAGTGTTCCCAATTTGTCATTGAGAACCTGAGTACAGTTGTGCATGTTTGCATTAGACATCTGTGCACTTGCATGGCTGTGTATAGTACCCCTCTGTACAGCTGAAATTAGGAGCCTTCCACTGTCATTCTGCAGTTGTGTCCTTCAGCCTCTGCCCATCCTGTCATTGAGAACTGATGGGATATGTTGTGCTCTGTAGGTTTTTGAAAACTCAGATTTTTTGTGGCTGAAAATCTCTCCTAAGAAGTTAGTTATAAGATTTATCAGTCATCAACCACTGCACCCCCACCCCGACATAAGGATTTTTTTCCTGAATTAGGAGATCGCTGATACAGCTGGTACCTGTAACGTGCTTCAGAGATGCATAAATGGGAAAGGCATAGGCCATTCAATAGTGGGTATTCACAATTGAAAGAATACTAGCAAAATAATTGGTTTCAGAAGACTTTTGATTTGTGATTAATTATTCACAGCACAATTTCTCTAGCCCATCTTGGTCTTACACTTTAATCTCTTCAATTTGTCTGGCCTTCGTTGGTTTTATTTGTAAGTCCATTAAAATTAATCTTTCTGAAAAAGAAGTCTGTCTTTGAATATAATCTTGCTTGTGCAATGAATGTGGACTGTTTGCTTTGTTACGTGCATATATATCTGGGGGAGCGGCATGTGAAAGGGTGGTCATGTGGATTAGATGAATGTGCCATCAGTTGTTTCCGAGTATAATATATTATATGGCTTCCCTTCCACAAGACAATGGAGCATCTGTGTGGATGTGTTCCACATGGCAGCACTGCCTTCACATGGCTGTACACTTTTTGAAAAAGATAAAAAACCACAACTGTAAATGGCTTCCATTTATTTGGAAGTGAACTGCAAGTGTAAAGCCGGTGTATGCTTTAGGTGCTTGTTTGGTTTCTTAGTCCTCATTGTGTGCGTGTGCTTGCTGCTGGTATCTTAGGGCTGGGGTTGCACAAGCATTTTAATGATTGGAAAATCCTCTGACGCAGAAAGGGGCAGCTTGTTTCCCTCTCCTTCCCCAGCTACGGGCCACTCATACCTGCATCATCACGTGTGCGGGCACTCGTGTTAGTGCAGCTGCAGGGCGAGCAGGGCAGAGCGCGGGGCTGGCCAATGGCTCTGGCGAGGGAAGCACGTTGCAGACAAGTTTTTTCCTGCAGTTTCTTGCTCTGGCTCACTTCTCTTGCCAGAGATTTTGGTACAAAGTTGGGAGCAGTGGCCTGTGGCAGGGAAGCAGGGCTGCGAGGGGCACGTGTACCTGCTTCTGGAAGCATCAGAAAGCAGCGCTCTGTTTAGAGAAGTAGGTCAGCATTGTGGTGTCTCAAAGGCAGCTGAAGGGATGGATAAGATAGAGTGTTTAGGACAGTATTAGTGCTAACAAATTTAGCCATTAATCAGGGTTGATGCATGGTTTGCTGGACTGGTATTTTAAGATATTGGTTGACAGAAAAAAAGTGAAATACTGCTTTGGCAATTTTTATATTCTCATTCTTACATCTCCTCTGGTGTATTTGACTGGAAAGTGGCATAGGATCCCCTCTGATTTGGGATTTGCCGTGTACTCTGTTATAGTTATTTCCTTGAGTTTCATGTGCCTTCTTTTGATCTTGTTAGAAGTATTTCTGTACCCATCAGCAGAAACATTCTTGACTAGACATCAGTGTTTCATCTGAGCCTTTCTCAAATTTATAATGATGCTCTGCTAGCTCATATTCCACGAGGAGTAAGTATCACCTTGTTTCAGTTGATATGAAAGTATTACTTTGTTTTTGTCCTCTGTATAGCTTTTAAACATACTTTACTGCTTAGCTGAATATAGTTGAATTTGTTTAGCCCTTTTTTTTTTGTGAACAAAATAATAAGCCTGAATTAATATTTCTTAATTAGCAGTCCCTTGTCTTTGCTGATAAAAGTCACTTTGAAAATTAATCCAACTAAGGTTGCTATAGTGCTAGAGATACTCATTAGGTATTTCTGTTCCAGATGTTCCCCGCAGGTTTTATCGTTGATACTTGGAATGGCTTACAGTGGATGTGGAAGAGTTTGGGGTGTAAGTTCTTAAAACAGCAGATCTGTATTTTTGGTGTTGGCTAGTATGGACCAGAAGCAAGGGAAAATAGGGCAGATGTGTGTAACCAGCATGAACGGAGATGTAGCACGCGGTTGGTCATGCTGGTGTTTAGGCACTCTGTTTGCAGCCAACTCAGTCAGGGATCAGTTTGCTTTCTTCTTGTGTTTCACATCTTTACTTGGCGTGAAGGAAGAAGGGAAAATTTAATGCTTTCAGGGTTCTGTGATAATGAACCTCACTGCAGAGCACCCCGCTTTAACCCATGACACATTTTAGTAGAGAGTTTCAGAATTGCACAAAGACTGACTTTTTGTGTCAGGTCCTAAAATCTGAAAGCACTGGTGAAAGCCTCACCACTCTGGGGTGATGAAATATCCTATGGAGTTAAGGGGATATTTTACAGATACAGATGAAAGCAAGAAGTTGGAGCTGTCTGAGAGCTTCTAGTGATCAGCTGAACCTGAACAGGGGACAAGTGAGGAATCACAAGGTAATAAGGGTGCTATGAGGGGTTTATTTGCAAGACACAAGACAGTGCTGTGCTGTGTGGTCAGCTTACTTCTTGCTCTGTTCTGGGAATTTTAAAAGTGGTTTAGAGAGACAAAGTGGCCAAGCCTGAGCTGAAGTGAATTCATGCCAGTAGCCTTCCTTTTGGGTAAAACTTAAGGAATTCTGGAGAGAAGCAACTAACATCCAATGGAGAGGTGCTAGCCTTTACCAATGGCTGTACTGAAAGCAAACAGCCCATAGCAATGTGTTTTATAGAGGGATAGCATGATTTAAAGTGCATACAGAAAAAAGAAATGGGTGTTTACGTGTGGTCACATGTTTATCTATGTCATCTGAGTCTTTGATCTTACAGGGTCTCCTCTCATGAGATGTAAACACTACGCGATAAGAATTTCAAATACTTGTTTTGCCTGTCAGGAGTAAGTGCCATTTAACTCTGAGATGAGATTTGAGACCTTTTCCCAGAAGAGCTATTCATTAATTTTTGCTGACAAATAACACTTGGAGATTTACATGCAGGACATAGCACATACTTTCCTCTTCTTCCTGACGTTAATATTAAAGTTTGTAGCACTGGGGGGCAGGAGGGGAAACCCAAACCTTAAACCTTCTTGAATTTAGCCCAGTATCTATCTCAATATTCATTTCTTGGGAATTACAGATACTACCACAGTCATATGGGACCACAGATTAATCATAACATCTTTTTAATTTTTGAGTTTGATTTGATAAGATGCAGTACCTGGTGATTGCTTAAATAAATACTGTCTGTATCTGGAACACCAGCACATTATTCCTTAGTATTCTGCTCTAATGGGAGTAGAATTTAACTTCTCAGAGGCTTGCCTTAACTCTTAATTTTTTAGCTTCCAGAAGCTTTCCTGAACTTGAGATTCAGAAAAGAAACATGGTATTATTGGTCAATGCATTGTTTTTTTACAAAATATGTTATCATCAGCTCAGCTATTTACATATTACCAATATAGAGTTAAGCAAATACTTAACTTCAGCTGTACTTGGTTTGCCAGTTGCCTTCATGGAGAAAATATTCAGTTGACATATTCAGAATTTATCAAATTTAAGGACTTGCTAACGGCTAATTGAAAGGTTTTTTTAAAAAATTTTTGTGTTGCTTGTGTGGAGGTGTTGCAGGTGCATGGAGTCTAGAGCTTGCTTTAGAAGTCTGCACTAGCCTGTGTCTAGAGAGTTAAACTTGCTTTGTGTGTGAATATGTTAGCAGCATTTTCTTATGATGGCATATTTGAAAAAAAAAAAAAAACAGAAAACTGGAAATCCTTGACTAGACAGAGATTAATATTCTCCACAGAAATTCTGCCACTTTGGCCTACAGGTATTGGGTGGTAGAAGGATGGTGGCTGATACTCCTCTGGTCAATGGCTTAATCTTGATTCACTGAGTTTCTCCCTCCACAAATATATTGTGTGTGAATCACTACTCACCATGTGTCCCAACCGATCTGGCCAATATTGTCTCCTTTTTCCAAATGGGCTGAAATTGGGCAGTCAAATGGAAACCCCTATTCACAATTTATGATGAAAAAACTAATGAAATGCTTCATTAATCATGCAGCTTGACCTTCATTCCCGCTGTAATGAAGACTGAGAGGCAGCGTTAGCTGGTCTGAAAGGTTTAAGCATTTGGAATTGATCTTGAATGGGATAAGGCCATCAGTGATATGATACAGGATTACTAAAGGCTTAAAGAAATAACTCATGTCTTATAGTTGTGTTAACATAAAAATTGGTCATAAATAGTGCTTCTAGATATGGTATTTAAATTTCGTTATTGAAATGCCTCTCACTGCTGGGAGTTTTGTCTGTTTGCTGAGAAACTTGGGACGGCTGTTTATTTTGGCTATCCAGTACTTTATTGCACTGCTTATAATGCTGCAAATGTTAGCAATGCCAGCTGAGACAGGAAATTTTTTTTAACACCTGTAAAATAAAAATAGCGCTGCTTTGTGCAGAGTTTCATCCGTCAGTGTTGGCAGCATTCTCCTCTTTGTGCCAGATGATTCTAGATGCAAATCCTGCTTGGAGACATGGACAAACTCTAATCGTCTCAACCTCTTGACATGATGTCTAGTGTTTCAGGTGAGGTGCTGAGCCATACCCATGCTTGAAGTACGAATTCAGAAATTACAGGCACAGTATATGAAAAGTGTATAGGAATTTAGGGTATGGTGTAATTTCTATTTTTATTTTCTGATATTTCTTTCACAACCTTTATAATTAGGATGGAGCCTCTATGGAAACAAGCATTGGTATTCAAAGGGCTTTCCATTATAAGTGTCTCCATTAAGTAAATAGAGGTGGGAGTCATAGCAAAGCAATTTGTTGTTTAGCTGTATAAAACAGCAGTGATTTGTGCTTACTGAATTTTAAAAGAGCGCAGAAAAGTTAGAGCAGAATTTAGGAAATTGCTATGCAGTTCTTGTTCACTGTTACAAAAAGTTGAGTGATGCATACAAATAGCACTAATTAATTTTTCAGTAGGAAACCAACACTTCATGCATACTGATTCTTCCAACACTGGCATGAAATTGGTTACACTATTGCTATACTGGGAGCAAGAAGCATTGCTGCAGGGAATTATAATGTGTGTAGTAAGGTGTTACATAATCAGCATTTCTTGGATCTGCAGTCTCATTGACTGAAAGCATTAAAAATGGGAAAATGTATAATTCTGGTTTTACCTGTTACTTACTTTTAAAATGTATGAAATTGAAATGTAATTTTCTGATTTTTTTGCTTCAGGTAGATTAGACTATGATCAGTCTATAACAAATGGAAGGATTACCGTGGGCCTTGAGTCAGGGTTGATGGCAACCTCTAGGCAATGGTAGTCTTTAAATGAGCTGAGCTTGTTGCTTTTCAAATGATATATGTCAGTAGGGCAAGTGTAATGCAGTATTTTTAATAACAATAAGACTTAGTGGTTTTGTAGAATTCTGTTTAAAGGTCTGTAGAGTTCCTTTCCTCCTGTTTATGAATGAAGACTCAGAATACTTTTTTTTTCTTCTATCGGACTGCAATATTCAAGATAATAAGCCTTAAAAAACCCTAAGAGGTATTTAAGGGCTGCAGCTGGTAATGCTACTTATTTGTGTTTAACTTTTTCCAAATACAGTGAAAAGCAGAAACCTATATGAAGTTTCTATACAGCAAGAAGCTGAACTGATAATTCTGACGATATGGAGAGTAAATTTTCTGAAATGTTTTTGTAACAAAAAATGTGTTAAAATAATAAATGAGTCATGATATCTAAAACTTTGTGTCATTGAGGCAATGCCTCTGTAGATTTGGCCTGTTACATTCTTTTCAGCTTCGTGAGAAGGTGTAAAAATATTGGTACAGGACTTCTCACAATCACTGTCACTTTGCACTTCCCTTTCATATGGTTCTGCATAGTTTTCCTGGGAGAACAGTACAGTCTACAGAATTGGCAGCTGATGGGGCTCACACCTTGCACCAAAGAAAGTCTTTCTGTGGTTCTTCTATTGAAATAACTTGTAACTAATTTAGAGTGGGCGTTTGTGCCTTTATGAATTGACTAAATTTTGTTTATGCCTTTGCAAAATGTCTAAATTACAGTCCACGGCTTGACTGCAGCCTCTGGGATGATTTGTCCAGACCTGGAACAATTGGAAAGTAGTTTTCTTCCCCTGCCCATGTTAGAGTGCTTACTCTGCAAGCTGCTGCTGTGGTCGCATGTTTCCCGACAATGGGGTGACTGGTCATTGATACATACTCCAGGTGACATTTGGCTCAATACTTGAGGATGTTGAACAGTCTGACCATAGAATGCAACAACAGAATTTTAAAATTTTTGATGTTGTTGAAACAATTACTGTCAATTTCACTGGATGCAAGCTCAGGTGTTAGAAATGTAAAGGATGATAAAAACTTCAGTGTTAACATTGTCAACATCCTCAAGGAAAAGAGCCATTTCTAGCTCTCTCACAGCCTTTCTTTGTGTCTTCTTTAGAAAGTTCCCCTGTTGCTTAATAGGCTGATATGGAATTGTTTGGAATATTTCAGAAATTTCTTCTGTAATTCTCTCTGGCAGTAGCAATTCATCCTGCCAGGGAAAGGGCTGGAACAGTTTTCACCAAGCTGATGTATCAGGACCATTCTTAAGTACAGGCGTACATTGCTGCTGTGAAGCTGTGGGAGCAGCAGGGAATTTCATTTCACAACTCTGGTACTCTAATGCATAGCCAGGGCCTTTTTAATAGGGCGAGACCTTTCCCCAACTGGAAAATTTGAGCCAAACTGAGAATTAGCTAAGTGTTTCTAATGATTTTTCAGCCCTACCTCCTTTGTAACAAAACACCCAGCTGAACAGACTTAATGTATAATATTATATTTCTTGATCTGCTCTATCAATTTTTTGGGTGCATTACATGATTAAATTACTCATTCACTCTTTATACTACTCAGACTGCAAATTGCTCTGTGGTGGTGGGGCAGTTTCTCCTGATGTAAACAGAGTTCAGTGGGAAGAACAAGATTCAAGTCCCCTTCTTTGAAGAGACAACAGAATCTTGTTGCTTTTTAATTGGACTATGTTCATATTAGAATGATATAAACTCAGAATAGCACAATTTCTATCTGAAAGAGGAAAAGGAAAGCACTCCAGCCAACCCAGAGATCTATTGTGAGATGGTAAGGATGGGGTAAGATAACACTGTTGAAAGTGATATTTTACTGTTAATGCTAGAGCATTATCAGAGGTATTGAGCTTGCAATAAAAAGTCATCTGAAGAATTCAAATCTGTTTTATAAATACAATTTTATTGTCATCCCAAAGCTTTTGGTGAAAGTAATTATTATAGTCAAGTAAAAGAGAGGTACAGTTTGTAAGAGCGGGGAGGGTTTGTTTTGTCACCTCTTACTAGATCTTGGATCCACTGGGAGAGTGTGCAGAACAAAAGATTTCTTATGAAAGAAGTGAATCTGTAGCCTTGTGGTTTGATTGTTTCCCTGTCCCTCCCTGATTGAGCTGTATTACTAGTTTTATGCCCCAGTATTTTTTCTGTTACTATGTTTTAAACCCCCTGTATGAGATCCTATAGTTGTCTGACAGCCTGTTCTATGTGTTGTACAGACAGGTCTTTGTGTAGAATGAATCCCTCTAATGCCTTTTGTGGCCAGCTTTCCCCCTCTTTTCACCACGTGTCTCCTTTTATTGAGTATGACACTTACCCATACTGTCTGATCTGTTTCTTTTAGACTTCCATCACCTAGATTCTTCTCCGCAGTGTCTTGTGGCAGATGATTACTAAGGTTATTCTTCTTCTATGCTTTTTTTTCATTGTAATCTAGGCATTTCCCTGTAGTGTACAGTAGATTATATGAAATACCTATGTCACCATGTCTCTGTATTCCTAAGTAATTAACAGTTCTATTACTGCTTGTGTTTTTATTAAATATAGGTTTCTATTACTGCTTGTGTTTTTATTAACTGTAGGTTTCTATTACCAGTAATTATTTTTTTTTTTTTTTTTTTTTGCCTATTTAGCCTCCTTCTGAGTCTTTGATCAGCTTTAATATTGACCACTTTTAGATTCAGGCTATTACTCCTTTTAGTTCTCTCTTCTACCATTGTAAATAATCCTTTACCAGAAAGGATTATTCTTAAAAGGGGTACTCTCACCTTTCCTCCAGGTATAAATGAAGCATTCTCATTCCCTCTCCTCTGGGCATTATCTTTACAACCCTTTCACTGTTTTTCTTGGCTACTTTGGATTCTCTCTAATTTATTCATGTCCTTTTGTAATAAGTGTCCAAAATAGCATACAGTGCTTTAAAGCACAGGTGCTAAATAATTTATTTTCTATGAATAATTTAGTCCATACTGTGTTAATGAACTGATCCAGCCTTCATAGATACATCCATTGTTCCTAAGTTCATACGCAAAATTGTTTGTGCAAACAAATTCCAGGTGATGTGATCTTGAATAGTTCAGCTGTTTAGTTTTGGTGGTGTATGACTATTAACATAAGGTCTTGTCATAGCACAGTCTTCCTTAGTTAAATTGGTGCAAAGGGTTTATATCTTAAGAGGACTGTAATGTGCTCTTGAGTTTTTGTAGTGTTACAAGTTCAGCTCATCAGCTCATTTGCATCAATAAAATCTATGCTCTTAGTCCATCACAAATGTGAGATGAGAATTTTGCCTCCCTTTCAGATAAACGGGTTTAATCTAAAACCCTTACTACAGCTTGTTAGTGCTCATGAGTTTTCAGCACATACATCTGTATTCTTGCTGGCATATCTAAACTTAATGTGCCCTAAATGTATTCCTAAGCAACTTCAGCTAAATTGATATAAATATATGGTTTAAACTGAAATGAGAGGAGAGAAAAACACCTTTCAGAAGTGCAATGCAATTCTGGAATCCAGTCCTGTTGTGTGCCAGGACTGTAAGAGTGAAATTTGTCAGTATAAGAAAGTAGGATTATAGAGTGCCGTTCAGTTAAAAGAAACCAAGGCAGGCCTGCTAGAACAGGCAAATATGGGAGTTGTCACCAGAATCCTAGTATCTGTTCCAGTAATCATAATCTGAAACCTGTTCCAAGAATTAAAGCAGAAGCAACATCTAACAACATAAGCACAGCCTTTCACAGATTAAGTGTCAAGAGTAAAATCTGGAGTGGTTTATTTCATGATTATATAATTTTTAATATACAATGTTTAAAAAAAGCATGTTGCTGGGACTTCATCATTTATCAGTGAGTCAATGAAGGATAATGGTGCATTATGTTTTCTGTTATTACTCTGCTTGCCACAGTCTGTGGGACTGGAGACATTGAATTTTGACAGGGACATTGAATCCTGTAATAAGCTGTTATAAGAATATTCTTAAAATTATTTAACAAGTAATTTGTTATTTTGACTTCATATTCAATGGCTTAGTTGTCAGGACTGCAAGGCATTGTGTCAAGACCGTCTTCCTCTTCTGTGCTTTGCTGTCTGCCTCAGGTTGGGTGATACGGATAATGTAGTGATACAGATACAGATTCAGTAGTACTGAAATTGTATATTAGTTTAGCTCTATAGATAATCTGTATTTTTTTATTCAGCTGCTCTAAATAAAAAAAAAATATCAAGCTATAGTTTTAAAACAGCCTTGCAGCATGTAATGTATCTGAATTTAGAGATAAAGTATCCCTGATACTGTATTCTGAAGGGAAAATTCAATAGAGTTTGGTCCTGAACATTACATCTCAATGAGGCAAATCAGTTGTAATTCCTCTTTCCTGTCTATTGCTTATCCTCAAAATGAAACATCATTTTGTTCTTGGTTGCTATCTCTGTTTTTAGGATTTCTCGATTAAGGAAGCCATTTTATAATACAGTTCAAAAGTAGTAAAAAAATTCTGTCACATCCCTCACGAATAGTTATAGGAGATGGTATTTTTTTGACTGATGGGCTGATTTTGACTTCTAGTGAAAGTATGAGCTGCAGCCACAACTATGAAGGCAATATTCCCAGTTCCTGTAAGTGCTCTTCTGTTGTATATTAAGGACCTCAGATCTGAAAGAAGATTTAGTAAGGAGGACTATAATTCAGAATTAATAGAATATCTGGAGTTATGTCAAGGTATTTGATTGGCTAGTGTACAGCTTATTACTTCTTCTTTAGAGTTCATTTAAAACACATTGCTTCAAAATAGCTACATGTCTGTCACATTTAATTTTTTTTTATGACAGCAGTCAGGTAAGTACAAGTAATTTCTGTGGAACTGATTGTCAACAAAGGCTAAATGCCCCAAGAATTATCTTGTGTCTCATTGTGCCTGAAAGAGGTGTGGGTAGCTTAAAAACTTGAAAAGGTGTTGGCAAGTACACAAAAGTCTGCTCTAAGGCATAAAGATGAGAAACCATATCAAAAGAAATATGTGGGACAGAGTATAAAGAGGTATTCATATTTGGACCAAGAGGAATTAAATAACTGAGAGCTGTTCAACAAATACTTTCCTGAGAAACTTCGGGTCTCTGTAATGAAAACCAAGCACGTCACACTGAATTTTAGTACAGAAGCATAGCTTGGCTTTATTATGATTTGACAAAGAGAGAAAAGCAAAGAAAATTTCAGGAGAAAAAAGGTGAAACTTTAAAGTATTCAGAAATGGCAGAAGTAAAACAGAGCAATATTTTGAATCCTTTAATCGCTATTTGAGATTTAGAAAAAACACTTCAAAGATTTGCTTTAGCATCTCTGTGGTGGCATGCAGCTCCCAGCACACTGGAACTCAGCTTTTTTGGAATTCTTTGTGTTTGATTATGATAAAAATACTTTGTGTTAATGCATAGATTTGTTACCAAGATTGTTTGGCAATCTAGTATAAGTAACTGACAGAAAATTTGGTAATTTACTTGTGGCAAAGTAATCTTCCACTTTTTGCCCACTGGGCCCAATTCTAAGTCCCTATAGAGTGTTACTGAGTTCTGTAGTCCCTATAGAGTGTCATTTGAAGAATATTTTAATTACAGTTAAACAATTACTTTCAAATGTGAAATGACAAGAATGTGAGACTTTTCCCCTGATTAAATAGAATATTTAGTTAATACCTCCGTGATTATCTTTTGAAGATTTGGTGATATGTGGGTTATTTTCACAACAAAGTCTTTGAAATCTTGTACTGATTATGTTATGCAATAATGAATTGAGAATAACAAGTACTAGCATCTTCTGTAGGAAAACAAATTTATCCATTTGTTATTTCTACAATATCATATATTCTAAAAGCAAAGTAAATTGAATCCTCCAGATTAAATAGATGTTAAGAACTCAGTTCAGGAAAGCGCTCAGGAGGGCTTAACCATGATCTCTTCAGCTTTCAGTGATTTCAAAATCAAATCAACACCAAAAAACATTTAATCTTCCTAGAACTGCATGCCTTGAAGGCACCAATGGGCCTTGGTGGCCTCTCCCATCCCCTGCCCATGGTTATGGGCCCCATTTCGGTTTAGCCTGGTACCATCAACCCCTGCCTGAGCCACACCATGAGTGTGCCTCTCTCCAGCTGTGGCACTGCGTGTCCCTGCCTGGCCATGGGCAGACCCTGACACACAGGCTGACTTGTCGTTTAGGCCTAAGACTTACCTCATCACCATGACATTGCCTTATGATCGGGACTCATGGTTGGACCTGGCCACCATCTGCAGTCTGTCCAGCTCACTTCACTTGGTGGGCCCTGGTCAGTGAGGTTCTTGCCCTGCTGATCTTGTCCTTCAGGGAGCAGTCGCCCCATGTTGCTCCTTGACAAACTAAGGATAATTCCATGTATTTTACAACACTAAGAATTACCTCTGCATGAATTCAAACACTGCAATACAGTGTTTCAGTAGTTGCTTTAGATTCATTGTATTATGAATCCTGGTGAGGGAGGAAAAGAGACAAAATACACAAGCGATACACTCCATTGCCTGCTTTTGCAAAACAATTTAAAGGGAATGTCCTATCATAAAACGGAAGTCTGAAAAACCACTTTTCCTTATACTGATAGTTAACTTACTGCTGGGAAAAGTGCTGTGTGTCCTGTTGTTGTCTGGAACACAAATCTGAGAATGAAGAGAGATCAACCCATCCAGGGAGAGAGAATACACTGGGCTGAAGAGTTTCAGAAGTTCATTGTCAAAGACTTATTTTCCAATGTCAAAACTGCAGCAAGTACAAAATTTCATCTGCTACGTAAATACAGTGCCAGGGATGGTTGAATTTTGCCTCTGTCATTTTTTTGCTGTTTTGTTCTGTGACTCCGTAAATCCACTGAGATGTTGGCTTTGATTTTGTTTCTGAAAAAAAACCCCACAACCATTCAAACACAAAAAACCCACACAAATTCGAAGAAGTTTTTGTTATGACAGAAAAGCAAATGATTAAGCAGTTTTGCAAAGAGAGACTGTACATTGATCATGCCAATTTAGGCTGATTTTTCGTATAAGATGCAACATGCTTTCTAATCCAGGTAGATACTGATAAATTCTTAGCCTAATCCATGGAGATTCTGACAGGTGAATATGTAAAGACCAATATACTGAGCTGCAGGCATCTTCAGTGTGTTAGTTGTTTTTACTCTTTTTTCTTATATTCCTCCTAAAACAAGAATGGGAAATTTGGCATCCAGGACACTGGCACACAATGTGGTAGAGCTTTTCAGGGAGATGGGGCAACTCTTCTTCGATAGACATAGCTTCTGAACAACTTTTCCTTAGCAGCATAACTTAATCAGTTCCTTCTCTGGGCTATCTCCTTGATTCTCTCCGTGTGCTGCCACTGCCTTGGTAATAGCAATCACTGTTATTTTTCTAATGGAGTTTTACAGCTTGACCAGTTTCCCCATTCCGCTCATCAGCTGGTCACACAAACAACTCTTCAAGCACAGCAGTGTGTGCCGTGCAAGGGCAGGAATAAGTGGCTGGGACTGAGGAGGTGATTACTGAAGCTGCTATAAGCAGTACTGCTGGTGAATGTGTAATTGCAGCCTGGCTCCCATTGACTTTCAGCCTCTGTCATTTGTGCTTATGGAAATCTGAATCATTGTGTATGGCCCAGCAATAACTCCTGCTGCAGACATCCAGCATATTTGATCTGTCTACTTGGTGTTTTCAGACTGAAATACCTGACCTCTTTTTGGCTTATCTGTCTTTGTGTGACCCCCCCTACGTCGACAATAGCTTATTTCCTCTACAATGTGAAGACTGAGATGCAGCTGCAATTACTGACTCACTCAAACATTTTGGAGGATCCGAGCTGTTGTAAACAATTGCATTAGGTGAGCACTTTCCCAGCTAGTGAAACCCCATGCAGTCACTTATCACAGCCTGCTCTCATTTCTCCACCTTGGAAGAACTGAGTTTTGCAGATTACTGCTGCTTAACAATTCTCAGTCTTCCTTCAGCTCCTTTGCCCCCCTCCAGAGGGGCTGTGATCCGTAGTGTAATTGTGGAAGAACACATTGGTATTCATAAATGGAATGTGTGAAGTGTGTAACTTGAAGTGAAATTGAAGAGGGGAATATGAATTTTGGAAGAGGGAAAAAAAGCCCTTCAGAATCACTTAATCTCTTTTTGCGCTTCATCATTATGAGAGAGTACCTAGAAGAATATGTGTCTTTTATTAACCTGAAGACCGTATTGCTTGCACTTTATATTAAGTTATCCTGTTGCTTTCACTGGGGCTATGTAAGAGAGTAAGACACAAATTAGTATAACATTGCTTGAATCTTGCTGTGTGTAATGCTTGAAATTGTATTTTCAAGGTGCTTTCTTTTTCGTCTGACTTGGACTGCCTTGTGAACACATTTTTTAAAGATGAGAAATCACCCTTAAATATGGATTTCTGAACAAGCTATGGAAGCTTGCCATGTCTGCATGATCAATCCATAAGTAGGCTTGAGACCACAATCTTGAGAGCGCATGAGAGTTTGAGAATAACTTTTCGTGCTTCATTCTGAAATTAAAGGTGGGATTGGTTATAGTAAAGATAACAGTAATCTTGTTCTTTGGTTTGTTTTATGATTTGAGAGAGTTAAGAAGCAATATCTCAATTTTCTGAGCCAAAGATAAAATTAATTTATAGTCTTTAAACTAGTTCAGAGTTTATGTTTGTTAATATATAGACAGTTTCTCCCTCACTTGCTCTCAGCCCAATGTGGCGGTTAGCTCGTTATTAGGCACTAAGAATTAGTTCTTGGCTTCTGCTGGCTCAGTGTACTTGTATTTCGAGGTGGATAATGCTCTGGTTCTTCTTTCCCCAATTCATTTTTTTCAATTATAAAAATGAGATTAAGTAATCTTAGTCTAGAGATGCCTGGGCTTTGAGGGATCCCACCAGTTTTTCGTTATTACAGGCTCTTTCATTACACTTTATGCTGCTGAAATACATCATCTGTTGAGGCTTACCTTTCATACTCTTTTCTTTTAAATATACAGTAACACTGTGGAATATATCATGGAGTGTTTCTTATGAGTCTGACTGAAGTGTGATGGCTCCCTGTTGGCTCATGCAGGAGATGGTAATGGAAATCTTCACACTTTTGTCTTCAGCTTGTGCTGAGGCCTTCAGCTGTAGCAGCTGAGGACTGGGCCAGTGCGTGCTGCCCAGGCCGTTAATCAAGCACCGTAAAATAGATAAGAATCTTTCCAAGACTTCAGTAAGATCTGAACTCTATCCTAAATAAACATTAAAAAATTTGAAAGGGACATAGTCCCAAGATGTGCTTTACATTTATGAGCCAGAGATTTTCACATGGGCCAGAAATAGGTTTGGATTAGTGAAATGGCGGTAGTTCAGCTGGTGGTGCTAAGAAATAGATTGATTGCATGTAAACAAATAGGGATTTGACTACTGCATAGTTTAGTGGCCACATAGTGTCTTTCCAGGCTTACATATGTTATTGATAGAAAGGTTTCATGCCTCCAGTCTCTTTTACCCTTCAATTGGAAGTATATTGATTTGTGATCTAGTAATTAGCTCTACGGAAGTTGGCATATATATATTGCCATTTTGAGGGGACGTAATGTGTGTGCAAAGCAAATAACTTGTTACATTATAGTAGAGAGGTAGATGGGTTCTTTAACTTTTATTTCAGTAAGAAATATTTTATGGGGTTTACAGCTGAAAGCCAGTCTCAACTGCTACTGTGGAGTGATAGTTGCTCTATAATAAACTTACAGTGCTGTCATAGGAAGAAATATATACATGTGGGCACACAGCTGTGTTATAAATATTTGATTCTGTATTTTTTCAAAGACTCACAACTTGAATCATGGGCTTCTGTTGCTTTCCTTACGGATTATTATTACAAAAAATACCTTTGGAGGAGAAATAAAGATATTGAATATCGAGCACAAAAAGGTTTATAACAAATAGTAAAAGGAAGACAAGCAGGAAAAAGGAAAAATAAAGATACAGGGCTTGTGAGAGTCACTTCATCAAGCAGTGAAATAGACTTGTTCTTCTCCGGTGTGCCTGCTCAGTCTTCAGCGTTTCAGGCTGCTGAATCCTGTGCTCTGTCATACTTCCCAGGACTTTGGCTCCTCTGTTCATTTTTTTGTTGCTGTTCACAGCAAAGAAGTCTTCTCCAGAGGACTATAGTGATAAATGGACAGAAACAGGGACATCCATCTTAGTTATAATTATGTCCTTGCAACTTTTAAGGAGTATTGGAGGGATTTGTTTCTTAAAAATTCCCCAGAAACTGCTCGTTCTTAGTAATAATGTTCCAAATGAAACTGGCAGTGAACTGTTCATAACACAAGGTTAGTGAATCATCTAATGCTAGTTAGCTGTGGAAAAAGGTATTTTCTAATGTAGATGCTGTTAGCATCTTAAGAGTTTATATCTGTAAACATGGCATTGGATGCCTGGTATCCTCTGTGATTAAAAATTTGTCTTAGAAACATGGAAAAAAAGTCTTCCATCTAAGTCATGTTCCTGTCTTCGCATTAGTCATGGTTACCGCTCTCACCCTACATGAAGGCAGACTAAGCTGCGCAATAAGGAAAGACATTGCACCCCTTAATAGTGCCTGGAGTTGCAAAAACATTTACTTTAGAAGTATGTGATACCACTTCTGCAGCAGGAAGCATTTGTAGATGCAGGTTGTATCCTCCTTGCTGTGCAAGAGCAGCGTCAAAGCCAGAGTTGAGGCCAAATTCATCACCTGTATACTTTCGCCAATGTGTTCAGGGTTGCCTCTGAGGTAACCCAGAGGTGTTTCTGGGACCTTCTAGGTTTCAGCACACACTCAAGAGTGTATTTATATGTATGAAGCCTGACAGTCTCCTGTGGCTCTGGCGCATTTGTAACAGAAATTCATGCAATACTTCTTACAGGGCCACTTATGCCAAAAATGTAGATGGATTTCTGTGAGTAGCAGGAGTTCAGGCTGTCCACAAAGAAAATGTGGAAGGATGATACAAGCCTAAGTATGGGCATGGTTAGAGCACCTCTAGTGGGGTCAGAATCTTTTATAAAATAGAAACAACAATAATAAAGAAGGAATTGGTGGTGAGAGGCTGTGTGCCATCCAGGCCTTGGAGTTTAGAGGTATTACAAAAAAGTTCAAGCTAGGCTATTGCTTCTTATTTCTCTTCTCTCATTTTTTTCATTTTCAATATGATGTCTCCTGTGGATTTCCACATCCACCATCCCTCTGTCTTTGTAGAGCCTTCCCAGGTGTATTGTCTCCAATAATTTTGCTCTGTATTCTTTTGTGTAGCTTTCTTTGCTGCTTCTATTATTTGATCTAGTTCTGGTCAAATATATCAGTCCAGATAAGAGAATTACTTCATGCCTCAAACCCTAAAATAGTAATAAAAAAGGAGTACTGGAGAGGAAAATCAATGTTTTTCCTTTATCATATCTGTTACCTTTTCTCCAAACCATCTTCTGTTTCTAGGCATAGCCCTACATTGGAGTTACTGCCAGCAAGAAAAAAAATAAATCCCCTAAATTAAAAAAAAAGCAAAACAACCCCCTTTTTTTTTGCTGATGAAATTACCTGCAAATATATGGCATATGTCTGCCTAAACAGTAAAGTATAAATAGCAGCACAAGAGTGAGATAGCAAAAGGTTTCAGCAGCAGTATCTTCCACTAAAGCAACCATGAGTCACATTACCTTCCCTACAACCATTATGATACCAGTAGGACTGGCTTGGTTAGTCTGGCAACCGTCTCTAAGTGTGCGAAATGAGATATGGGGACAGAGAGGAAAAGTGTGCGAAGAAAACACATCTCTCAATTGAGCTGGGACTGAAAGTGAACCTTTTATTATCTCTCTCTGCATCAGGTACAAGAAGTGACGTGGAGCATTTTGTGTTGGAAATATTTTCCACTGTTAGCATAAGCATAGCAAACAACATAGCACAGCAGTTAAGACACTAATGTGCATTGGCAGTATATTCAATGGCAGTATATGCAAATGCTCTAAGAAGAAATTTCCATTTATTTATATACACTGCTATCAGTGTGGTGGGAATTGAAACTAATAACATCTGAATTATTTAGTTGTTTTCTGGATAAATAAAAAGCATCAAATGTAGGAACCTCATAGTATATATATTATTTTTTTACATGGGGTCATTTAAAAAAATGGTTTTATATATTGTTTTCTAGAAGATGCTTTGCCGCTGGAGAGACTTGCTCTGTTCTCTGAAGAATTGCCATGCTAAGTGAGGCTCTATTTATTGAGGTGTTATCATTTTTCTGCTAGAAAATGGGGCGTTCCTTTACTGGCTACTTCGAAGCTTATTCTCTGAGGAAGGATGTCCATTACTCAGGTTAGTTGTCCCGATTACAGCAGCATTTTCTTAATCTGAGAACAAGTCTTGAATTTGCAGGACAGAAAAAAAAGGAAGAGGATTGATGTAGCTCAATCTAGACAAGAAAAAATTAAAGCTTGACTGCTTTGAAAGATGGATGCCTCCCAGCAGGAGCTCAGAGAAGAACTGCATGTAAGAATAGAAAGTGGGGACATGTTGCTGGGAAACAGATTAATGAGCTGGAAGATAAATTGAGAGGAAAAATTAAACAGCAGATAGACCCTGCCTTTAGTGTCACGAAGACTGATGTCCAGTTCTCTGTAAGTGAAGAAGCTGCGAGTAAAACTTCCATCTTAAATACTCATGCTCCTGGTTTTCAGACCAAAACACATTTTGTGATCACATCTGGTGGCGCGGCAGGTTGGGGTACGTTGCATTGCAAGTGCGTACTCCTGCCTGCTCACAGTGGTTTCGAGATGTGCCGTAGTGTGTGGATGATGAGACTCTGATAGCATTACATAGGAGAAGGGCAGAACTGGGCCCTAAATGTACGAGAAGAGCCACCAATAACGTGCTCTGGTAAATCATGTTCAGATGCACCTACTTTAGTTCTGCCAAGCAGATGGAAAACTGAACTGTTTTCTGACATGCTTTTAAGAGGCAAATAGTGCTTTCTTAATCAATTTCAATGTTTATCTGTAAAAATGAATGGAATACCTAAGCAATTGATTTTGAAAACGGGCTGTTAAGATGCTATGCATGATGTGCATGCATTGGTACAGAATCAATTTGTCATCATTTTACAATCTACACATTTGGGACTAAGGTTAAGTCAGCCTTAGATCACTAGGGAAACCCTTGACTGTCACAAAAGTCCTTTTTGCTTGTCAGAGTAATGGTGCTGGTATGTCATTATGAGTGAGCTAGTGATAAAACTTCTAAGCAGGAAGAACATTTTGGACGCGCATGGGAGATCTACTGCGGATTCTCAGACAAAAAGAGAACATTTCCTATTTGGTGAGACAACAGTGGAAAAAGCAGATTATGGTAATGGGTCATGCTCTGCAACGGTACGCAATGCCTGAGGGAGTATCCAAGAAGCGTTTAAGAGCTGGAAATGTAATGACATGGTTATGGATGGAGCAGCTCTGCTCATCCATTGGAGCAGAAAGCAAATGCATCACTTTCAAGAGCAAGATAAGACAGGTGCAACAAGAACTGAAGGGAATTAAGAGTTACATACTGTGTAAAGCTCTCCTGTGCTAAGGTCTTGGTATTGAGTCCTTTTGTACACATTTTCCAAAATTAAAGTTGTAGGGTTTTGTTTTTTTTTTTTTTGGTAAAATTTTGTATGCTTTAATTATACTTTCCGTTAACCTGGTGCAAGTTTAGTGTCAATCTGGTTAGTTCAGTAGTTACTTGCCATTTCTAGTAAGGCAACTGAAGCAATGTCTGGCCTCTATGGATGTTGTACATTTGAATGCAGAAGAGCACAGCTGTGTAAAATTACACTCTTGTCAGAGCATGAGAACAAGAATGTTAACTGGAAGGAGGTCATCCTTCTAAATTTATAGAGTTTCATTAGATTAAGTTTTCTAAAATTCTGGCCTTTAACCCAGTGAAAGCTAGCATGGGACTGATTTTTATAGCAGGATAAATGGAAGATGAAGAAAGCAACCCAGCTGAGAGCAGGCTGAGATGACTGTGTAGAGCATATTACTGTTTTTTGGCCTGAATCGGATCACACTGAACTCAGTGGTTCAATGGCTACAGGGGGCTAGAAGTGGAAATATTTTGGAAAGTTTGGGCAAAAGCTAGGTGGCAGACGGGTTAGGTTCAAAACTATTTAGACCATTTGGATCTAGTAGGCAAAGAAAAAGAAAAGAGAGGGAAGCAACACCTGAAGTATAGCTTTCTTAGACATCATGGAATGTTTTACTGCTCTGTTTGCTCATCTTCCAGGTGAGAGAAGGAGGGAAAACATGTGGAGTTCATTTTATTTAGCCATACTGCATAGAAAGGTAACTAAAGTAATTTTAGGTTTTGTGCCATTTTGACACTTGTCAAAATATGCAGATGAGCCCTCTTTGTCCTGATAGTTCATGTGCTGTGCAAACTGCAGCCAGAGTTGGACAATGCCAAAAAGGTTGGCTTTGAAAATACCAGTAACTTCTTTGCCATTTTAGCTCCCCCGGCCTCTTTCTGTAGTCCAGCAAAAGACTGGAGATAGCATCAGCTTTTACAGGGTGCTCTCTTACTGTCTGCTAAGTTATGAACAGTCATATGCCTGGTGAAGCATCTGGTTAATCTTTAATTCTGTAGTGAATAAATTCTCCTGCCTTTACCACTGATGTGAAATAATGGGTCTGACCTTTAATTTCAGATCGTAGTCTTGTGGGATAAAGTGAAACATAATGCTTTTTTCACAGCTCCAGGAGGTTCCCTGTTTAATATTAGCAAGCGTACAGTAGGATCTCATGTCTCATTATCATTGGGAAGTTTTAGGGATTTTATTAGAAGTATTTAGAACAATAACAAGAGATGCCCTTTGTAGAAGCTTGTGCGTAGCATCTTGATGAAGGTTTTCAGCAGAGGCTCCCTATGAAGCCTCTCAAAGGCCTATCATTAGGAAGACACCTGTCTCTAGTCAAGTAATTGCACCACTTTTTCCTCACTCTATCATATGTAAAAGTCCTAAGAACCACTCCTGTCCTTCAGCTTTTTTTGTCTCCCCAGTATAGTCCTGTGATTAATAAGATATTCACCATGAATCAGATGTAAAAAAGAAGTTAAGATGAAGATAAATTTGCAGGTGTAATTCAGAGCTCTGAATTCTCAGTTCCCTCATTACGAAAATGAAATTCCTCCAATGCAGACATTGGAAATGTGGTATTAGGAATAACTTTGCTTGAAGAATACGAGAGAAACACTCAAAGGAAGTGCCATTGTATTAGGATAGTATGAAGAAACACTATCAAAAGATCAGAAGCATGCACTAGAAACTTGCTTTTGAACCCACAGTTATCCTAACAAGCTTCAAAAATATGACGTATTTATAGAGATTTTTTTTTGAAAAATGCTCTTGAAATTAAAATTGCAGAGGGTTTAAGTATGAACTTGTATTTCATTTTACAGTTAGGCAGAAACTTTCCAGTCCTACTAATCTGGATAGATAATTTTTTCTGATTTTCTCTTCACACTGCTTTGCTTGTGTTTCACATATCTACTAATGCATAGTTTATTGCCTGTTAAAAATGCAGTCATTTTCAGTAATGCTGATACTGGTAAAGTAAATCTCAAAGTAAATCTCAACAGTGTAGCCTAACGTAGAAATGAAGTATCTTCATCTCTACATCCCTGCTGTTAAGAACTCGCATTATAATGATGTCAGTACCTAATAATGTTTGTGAAGGTTTGTTTTGTGAAATACACTATTAGGCATCAAATTAAAGAAGAAATGACAATGCCCAGCTCTGACAGCTCTGCACTCTGCATTCCAAACACAATCGTTATGGGAAAAGAACACTTTTTTCATTTGTATTTTTCAAGGATAACTTCACTTATTTTTATGTCATGTTTTTAAAAATATACCCTTAAACCAGCTTTAATTTTACTTGGTGTTGCTAGTCTGATATATACCTAAAAAATATAACTAAGGTATATATCTCCTTTCCTCTTCTACTTGGATTTTGTTGTAGAAGACAACAGCAATTGCAAAAGCCCCGTTGCTTTCAGGGAGGCCGAAATTTCACATGTTTGTGGAAGCTTATTAAACCAACGGAGACAGTTGGTATTATAAAGTATTTTGCTTTCTTTTCTTCTGATTTAAATGGCAGTTAAATAGAATTTTCCAGAGTTTCAGCTTTAAGAAAAGATGAGAGAAGTGGAAATTTGAGATGAAAATAAAACAGTGGAGGCTTTCTTCCCTGCAAACCAGTTTTAGTATCTGTAATCCATCAGCGTGGATAGAGGTGTACAGCCCCATTCATAATCTCCAAAATGGTCCATTATGAGTGAAAGTTATAAGGACATAGCTATTATAGTTTAGTAAAGAAACATAAATGTTTCCCATCATTTTGGCTGGAGTTTCAAAAGAGAGTGAGTTTCTGTCGGTGTATTGCTAAGACATTGATAATTGATTAATTTGTTTCAAATTAGACTTGTTCTCATTTATAGATGTTTCCATTTGTTTGACTGCTAAAACCGTGTTGAGATGCAATTTGTTACTAAAATACCTTGAAGTCTATATTATGTGTGTCATCTTTAGAAGCCAGTGGAGAGAATCCTCATTAATTTCAATAGGAACTGGGCTGATAAAAAAATTATTTGGTTTTAATACTTATTTCTGCTTTCTTTTTACCAGCACATACTATGGGTTGTGTGTTTTTCCGTATTTCTCTCTCATTAAAAAAACACATCATTTGGAGAGAGAATCTCTAAGCATTGTGTAGTTGGAAGACAGGAATTCTGCTTTTTTGGTCTTAGTAAGAAGAATTTCTTGCTGTCTGAGGAGACTCATTTGTCACCTGTGTAGGTATTTCAACTTTGTCACAATCAACAGTTGCAGTTAATATTGTTCATTCTATTTAATTTTTATTTATTTTCAAGAAAAGGGAAGATAACTATGGGCCTCCTAAAATTCGGAGAACAAAGCAAAGAACTGGCAAGACAGATGGAGAGTGTTAGGCGTGGCTTGGGATGGGCATTTAGAATTTTGGGTCCTTTTAAAAATCTGTAAACAGATTACTGACTTCTGCCTTTATAGTTTCTGAATGGAAAACCAATTGTGCTCTACAGAGGTCTGCTTGTCCTAGTCTAGTCTACACATGGGCTTAGATTCACAACACGAGTTTCAAATGAAACCATAAATTGAACTAACATATCTATCTTTTAAACAAATCAAATGTGGGTGGTCCAAAGTCTGTGCAACAGATGAGAGCTCACATTTGTACAGGGATCATGATTTTAGGGGATAAATGTTTATAATCTCAGATGGGAAAAGGTCTTAGAAAATAATTTTACAGTTACAGGATTGCTGCTCATAGAAGAATTACCTTCTTCTGGACATACCTTCAGTTATGATTCACTTAAATATGTCTATCTACACTAGTAATAATTTAACACCTTCCTTCTGTTGTTTTTTACTATGCTGGAGAAAGGCTTTAATTCTTCAGTGAATTCTCTGTCTCTGTTTTCCCACCTCCATTGATTCTTCCAGATGTCTGTAGTAGATGCCATGAAATGATAAAAGGATTAAGGTTTTAAGTCATCTGGTGATGTAAGTCTTCCTAGCATTAAAATTCTAATTACACATCTCAGCATAGTACATATTTTCAAGACTACCTTTATTTCATTTTCAATGCCTTCCTTATAGGTTATTTTAAGGCATACATTTACTTTTTCACCCATTTTAGAAATCAAACAAATATTCAGTACCTTGTTATTTGTCAGCATTCTCTTAGTATTTTCACTTGCTGAAATGTCCTTACAAATGCTGGAATATTTCACCTGTCTTTTTGTTACATAATTTTACTTGTGAAGCATATTTATTTAAGTCTATTCCACGTTCTGGGTTCATTAACAGCATTTAAGTAATCTGCCTTTTACAAAAACTTCTAAGGTCTAGATTTTTTTAACTGCATCCTTTTGAGGATCTAGCCATGATTCACTGCAAGGTCTGTGGAGTTCACACAATACAGTGTGATGGAAATGAAATGGGAGTTAAGCTTCTTACACTACACTTCATACAGTTGCTTTAATAAGCAAAATACTCTCAGTGTAAACGAAGCAGGCAGCTCACAAATGACTGAGAATTGTAATTGTAAATTATCCGGTCCTTCAGAATGGATCTTCTTTGCAAGAGCTTCTGAGAAAAAAAGCATCTGTGGATTGACTCTGGAGAGCCTGTGAACGCGTACGATGTTTCTAGGGCTCACTGACAACACCCAGGCAACAGCTCCCACCAGATTTTCAGAATGGAAAAATATTTCATGGGTTGTAGTGGTGTAGGAAAGCATTGCAGGCACAGGAAGTTTAGAGAAGAGGAGGCTGAGAGGAGACTTTATCACTCTCTACAACTACCTAAAAGGAGGTTGTTGTGAGGTGGGTGCTGGCCTCTTCTCTAAAGTAACAAGTGATAGGACAAGAGGAAATGGCCTCAAGTTGCACCAGGGGAGGTTTAGGCTGGATATTAGAAAAAATTTATTCACTGAAAGAGCGATCAAACATTGGAACAGGCTGCCTGGGGAAGTGGTGGAGTCACCATCCCTGGAGGTGTTCAAGAAATGTGTAGATGTGGTGCTTAGGGACGTGGTTTAGTGAGTTAGGTGGTGTTGGGTTGACGGTTGGACTTGATGATCCTTGAGGTCTTTTCCAACCTTAATGAGTCTATGATTCTAAACATAAAAAGGTCAAAATTATTCAAGGCCATGTTTTGGTATTTTTACTCCAACTAAATAACTTAAATAAGTAGGATTAAGTTGGCAATGTTGGTGAAAACCTGCTTTTTTTTTTTTTTTTTTTTTGGTGTAGGAGTATTGCCATCAGCTACTTCGTGACCTAATCTAAATGTTGATGATATAGATGTCCATGTTTGTTGTCTGTATTTCTGTCTTGTATGGGTTTGTTTGTATAAAGATTGTCTGTATGCTATTAACATAATCTTGAAGCAGCTTTCCAAACCAGAGCCCTTGTATGCCTGTTTCTCCTCACTGGTGATAAATCAAGCCCAGATGTTGGCGTTTGCACTCTAGAGGCATAATACTTGACAAGATGAGTCCCACCATTGGCATGGCAAAGTCAGAAAGCCTCAAACGTTACTTGATTGCTGATTGTAATATGCAAGCTCACTTCTCAGCTGAGAAGGCTATATAGGGGCCACATAAAATATAAACTGTGAAGTAATTTTTTACAGTGACACATTGTGCTTGTGTTGGGATGGGATGCATCTCCTAACATGTTTTACAGAAGAGTAACTTTGTGTTCAGTTATTAAGTCTCTAAACCAGTGGAGAATCACATCTGCCCAAGAAGTCATCGAAGTGACTGTGCTGTGAGAGCCACTGACCTCAGTGCCGTGTGAGTAAAAGCTTCTTAGACCCATATCTGCAAGGACCCTTAGCTGCAGCAAATCAAGGAAAGCTGTCAAAAACCCAGATACAGAGGAGGTTCTGGCTGGCCTTTATAAAATAGGTTACTGATAGATTTTCCTTGCTTTACTACTGCCAGCTAGTCATGTAATATCAGTTGTTATATGCTATACCTAGACTCTGCCTTACTTTTTCTTAAAACCGATAAAGTCCTAACTTGAAGCATCTGAAGTCAACCAACAGTAAATTTTCATCCCCTCTCTTAAAATTCAAGTGAAACCACTATCCTGTCAGATAGATGAAATTCTTTCCACCTTTATTAATGAACTTCAGGCAGGTTTGTATTTTGGGAAGGCTGACTTTTTCTAATCTAAGTTGGCTGCTCAGTATCTTTTTCTACCCTTAGGAATTTAATCACAAGGCTGTGAATTTTCATTTTAGGCTTTAGGATACCATTCATTCCAAAAGACACAGGATGTCTCTTTGCTCTAATTAGGAAAATGGGGCCTTGGGCTGGGATTTACATGCAGCCCCCAGGTGACTGTCAAAACCAATCCATAGCTTTTGTAATCCCTTTCCTTTGGGAAGGGGAAAAATGTTTAAAGCATCCCTGCTCAGCTCTTCTGTTAGTCACTTCAGTAGTTTCTCTAGGCTTAACACTTACTAGTGATCCCAAAAGGAGAGGGATAGACCTGGATAGGGCATGTTGCCTGTGTAGTCTGAATTTGATATAGCACTGAAATACTAGAAAGCATGTTTTAGAAAACTATGTTGGAAATATGAATGACTTCTTAAGTTGTGGGTTTATTTTCAGTTTCTCGCTCGGATTATTCTGTGGCATATACTGTTTATTTTCTAGAGCTCCCTTTTATAGGTGGAGCATTTATGTGCACTTGTTAGCAGTAAACTGGGGTAGGACTTGTTTCTCTTGGCCTCAGGTTCGCTTTTCTTTGGGATACCTCTGCTTTTTAAGGATTTATAAATATCCTGACCCATTTCAGTAAAACTGCAAGATCACTAGCAAGGGCACTGGCCAGTTCTTCCTTCCCCTTCTTGTAAATCTGAAGTTTAACAGCCCCTAAGCAGCCTTTCTCTACAGAGTGTGTCATCTTTTTTATTCCTCAGGATATCCTAATTTTTCTCAGGAAAGAACTGCTCCTCTGGTGATGGCAGGGGTCCTGCCAGCCCAGTTTCCTTTCTCAGGGCAGGTTCAGTACCTTACGGAGAAACAGAAAGCATGAGGCATTGAAAAGAACCTTTAAAATACATTAATTTAAAAAATTTATTCTAGCCATTGTTCCAAACAATACAATTGCCCCTTAGCAATTACCACTCATATATGAAATAGTCTTTTTTATAGTTTTCGCAGCCTTACACAGTCATTAGCTCTGTTTTATGCTGAAGTATAATAGGTACTGACTAACTTTCTCTCTAGACTCATATAAATTGCTGTAAGAAATATAAAATTTTGCTAAAAATGCAGATATAGCACGTACACACTCCTGTATTCGTAGTAGCAAGTTTTTTAACTTATTAGGCCCATGTACAATAAATCTTAATCTACTCCATTTGCTACATACAGAAAATACTCTCCAGCTTTTGAAAACAAGTGTAAATAATGTTGGAGAAAGCCGAAGCTGACATAGATTAAGTGACCTTTCTAATAAAAGGAACAATAATTGTAAATTAAAGTTTCAATTATCCAACATACCTATGGATCAATATCTACACATGAGTCTGCTGTTGTGGCAATAAATACTAAGGAAAAGGCCCTACATACAAGGGGAGTTTCCTTTTAAATTCTCTTCCTTCAGCCTTTGGGATTTTTTTTTTTTTGCATTTTTTGATGGTAATTTCTTGCGTGGAATTGTGTTTCTGTCCCCAAACTAGAACTTCTTTTCCTTATCTTCATTTCTGTTGACATGCCCTTGGCCTCTCTCTGTTCTTAATCCCTCTTCCTGCCCTTGCCACAGCTCACTTTTTTTTTTTTTCCCTGGGTGTGTCTGCTGGCAAAACTAATGTCATCCATTTACTCTTCTCTCTGCTGCTGTTACTTGCTATTTTTGTGGCATGCTCTTGATATTAAATAATTTTTCTTAATTTTGTTTTTCTACTCTGAACTTTGATCTCGTATTTACACCTGTGAGGTTTTCCCCATTCAATGAGGACAAAAGTACTCTTCATTCATGCCCTTTCTGAGGACTTGTCTCCTGTGTATGATTGATACTGAAAAGCCATGCAAATGATTTTAGATATTCTTAAAATGATTTGCAGTTTGAGATAAAGTAATCTTTAGCTCTGTAATGTCTTATGTGTCTTATGTGTCTGTCTTGTATGTGATTATAGCTGCCTTGGAGCAGGGCTCCTGTCTTCATTTCTTTTGCACGCAGGTTGGAGCATGTTATGATCACTAGACAAGTTATTATTGACTAATAGATGGGACTTTTCACTTCTCTGTTTTCTGGATTTGACCCTGTGTCAAATTTTTACTATTTAAAAATTATCTTACAGCTACTTCTACTCTTAGTCCTAAGGAAACAAACATGGTATTTTATTGGCAGAAGCATTTTAGATAAAATGTACTGTTGGCATGACTCCTGAATCTTGATGTAGAAGATTTTAGAACAAACATTTTGAATTATTTCTAAATTAAATACAGTGAATAATATACTGTGTTTGCTTCAGAGGATGACTGACATGCAATCTAGAATTTCTTCGCAGTTGTGTAGTTATTGTTTTTGACTTTAATGTGAAATTCAAGCCACCACTATCAATTTGATTAATGGGGTAATACAACTTGTGACATTAAAAAAAAGTTAAATGTTGCTAAAGATAGCATTTTCATAGGAAGCTGAAAACATATTTCAATTATTGCTGAAGAGTTGTGAAGTCTGATGTCTTGAAAATGTTAGCATGGTTCTTAATGTTAAAACTTAAATAATACTTGTCATCTGAATATTTGTGCAGTTTTCCATTCCATAAGACTTTACTCTGAAATCTTCGTCTCTGCAGGGGCACACAAATTTGTTACATAAACTAATTGGTTGTGAAGAAAGGAAAAAATGGCATAAAATTGACCCAAGAATAAGGAGAAATACCACTCTTTTTGATATCCACTGACTAGAATAGTTCTGAAATAAATTACATCTGCAGTACGAATATGCAAAAAACATGTTGAACTTTTTTGATTTTAACATTTCATTTTCTTTTTGTGTACAATATGTTATATTTTTATTATATCTGACTATTATGTTAGAAAAATATATTGTCCATTTATAAACAAACATACCATTTTCTTTGCTGAAGTGAAAGAATTCAATTACAGAAGGAGACAGCAGTACTCCATACAAAGTGTAGTTTAACACAGACTCTCTTCCAAGAGGTGATGTTCTTTCTACTGCAGAGGTGAAACACAGAAAAAGAAGGAAGATTAAGGAGGAGATTAGTGGCTAAGGGTAGAAGAAAGCAGGGTATGAAGCAGGAGGAATGGTAGAACTGAAGCCTTCAGTATCTGTCAGGTTTAGAAATGCCTCTTTCTAGAGATAACGATAATAGTACCAAAGGAGAGACCTCCTCAGTGAAACGGTCTCTATATGGTCCTTCTTTTCTGTAATATCCTCTTAAGTATTCTAGCAGTGCTCTTTTAAAATACAGCCTCTCCTCTCCAAGGCAGATCAGTCTGGCCATCATTACACTGTAGTCATCCAAAGTAGGATATTTTCACCAAAAAAAAAGCAGCATTGGTGGGATGGCAGAGAAGATCACCAAACTAGACACTCATCTAAAGGGGAAGAAATATGGCCATATTCAATTAAATAATTTAATATTCTTTTGTTTTCATACAGTAGAGCTATGCTCTGAGAAAAATAGTTTTGTTAGCTGTGAAAACAATGTTGATTCCCATGTGCTGTACTACCGATACCCACAGGTTAACATTTCTCAGTATACATTGACATAAAGTGCTTCCCTGTGGGAGAGGCAGTCCTCTGTGCCAGAATGTGCAGGTGCATGCAAGTATTACCTGTGTGTCTGTATGCAACTCTGACCATGTATTCTCATCACGCAAGAGAAGTTGTGATTGGGAAGAACCAGTTTTACCCCCATTTACAGTTGCGAAGCTGAAGAACAGAGAAATTAAGCGCTTTGAGGCCACAGAACTAATCTCTGGTGACAGAACTAGGACCTTCTGAGCCCAGAACTTCCCTTCATAGGAGGAGTGTTATTGCTGCCACTCCTACAGCTCTCCACTTGTAGAATTACAAGCCTTGGATAGTCTTGTCCATGAGGCACACTGCAGGGCTGTTAAGATTCATACCACAAAATACTTCAGCTTTTAAGAGATATCATCCTCAGTGTTGTCATCTTGCCTCCCATCTCTTCAATGCCTTGATTAATCTAAACTTGTCTTTAATATGGGATTGGTACTCCGTAGGGATTTTGTGTTTTTAATTACCCTCGATTTAGGAAAGATTGTATTGTTGTTTCAGGGCTCATGTAAATTCTTTATGGAAAATAAGGAGCCTCAAATGGCATAAATCGCATGGTTTATAATCAGTTTTCTCCAAATAAATTGGCAGTTTCAGAGATTTAAATAGTCATAGTCCTACTCTTTGTTAAGACTGTGAGCAGGGCCAATGGGATTCATGACTGTGTTTGAATAATAAGATACTGCACGGAATGAATGAAGATGGCAAATGCCAGCCCTATTCTGTTACTAAAATGTTGATGCACCAGAGGCTTATAAAGGTGTGTCTGGAAAAAAAATGGCTTTGAAAGGAAAGCAGAATATAAACAAATATGAATGAAGCTTTAAAAGAATAAAGTAGATGACCTAAAAGCAGAGCAGATTTAGCGTACATCTTGAATGAAAATTGCATCCCTCTCCTTCTCCCCACTGATACTTTGTTCACATGCTGTTAGAAAACAGCAGTGACAAGTTAATGCTTTATACCAATTAACATTTTTCTCTATGTTAGACTTCAAAGTTTCTGCATTCTTGATGAAATCTAAATTGCATGGTAAAATATTAAAATTATATTGTTTAAATTCTGACATCTTCTTATGCTTGTGAAAAATAAGAATCCATTTGCTTTTGTATTTTCACTCATTTCATTCAGTAGTTGCTACAATATTGACTGTCATTGCATGTGCCCGGTGGGCTAGAGGACTTTCATATAATGTTTGAATATGTACAGGTACTATCAGGCCCTAAATCTAGAATATTTTCCAAGGTTGAAGCACAGGTGTTGCATTCGTTTAGCTGAATTTTTCATTTCCTTTTCAATTCAAAGTCCCATGGGGTGGGTTTCCATCTTCTTGGTCCTGTATGAGAATTTCTCTTTGACTGTTGAATCTAGGATCTGTCTCCAGCCAAAATCAGAGAAACTGTCGATGTGCTGGCTCTGAATTGACTGATGCTATCTCAGTGTTGTTTTTCACATGTTCTGTGCACTATGAAAGTTTTCTTTATTATATAGATATAATCAGGAGCAGAGATAATGTGGAATTATATTGCTTTTCTTGGTGTATGGTATTCAAGTGAAATGAATCTTTATTTTTTGCTCTTTAATCACTAGCTACTGCTACAACAAACTCAAAGTTGAGGACCAATATTTTTTTAATGTAGCAGTGCATCAGGTTTTACTATTGTATCTTTATATCTAGATGATCTCTTCTTCATATTTCTGTCTTTGGTGTTCCATGTTTTTATGTCCAGATGAAGCAGTTTTATGCTTGAGAGGGTTTTTTTCTAAAGCAAATGATAAATGTAGCTTTATACAAGAATTTTAATGCAACAGATGCATTCACTTGTAGCGGAACCTCAAAGACTCTGTCAGAGAAATTAAAATATATTAGTTTGTCAATAAAGGAAATATGAATTTCTTATTAACTTAGATAAATGCAACAAAGTATATTTTTGACATCTCATTAGTTAAGTTGATTCCAATAGAGTTGTACATTGTTAAATACAATCAAACATAACATTAGAACCTTGACTGGAAAATACAGTACAGAACAAACTGGAATTGATTTATTGGGTTGTTTTTCTACACCCAAGTTTTACATACAATCACCATGATTTGAGGTGAGTTAACTTAAAATCTTGAGCATTGACTTTATTCGTTCTCACTTAAATAAAATATTTTCCTCTGGATTAGCTTCATGCAAGTACAAGCCTTTGCCGGACAGCTGGCTAGCTTGTATTTCTGCAGTGTCATTTTGTCAGATTTGTTACTGGTTGAATATATCATATTCAGAAAAATTAGGAACATAAAAGAAACCAGTGATACTGGAGTGTCATTCTTTAAAATGTCCTTGCAGAAAACTCATGGGAAAAAGAATGGTAAAATTAGCTGTATGTACTGTGCAGCAAGCCCTTCTAATGGTCTTTGGTTGGTCTCTTCATCAAGAGAAACGGATTTTTGAGCATTGGTTTTAAGGAGATGTTATGATAACAAGAATGCTAATAATAGTAAAATTTTGTGACAGTCAATAAATAGTAACACAAGCAGACAGAGCACTTCCAGCAGGAAGACAGAATAGTGGGAATGATATGGCTGCCCCAGAACCCCACTTATTCGTGTGCTGCATTTTTGATGCTATGAATTTCACTAAAATTTATGTTACCTTCACCTATTATTATGTTCTTGAAACCATTTTACATCTCTGCAGACGCTTTTGGACTTGCATCCTTCTGTAGCTGTGACCAGTCAGTCCTCTGTATACAAAGCAGATTCATCAGAAGGACCCAAGAGGAATTAGGGTTGTTTCTTGGGGGGCTTCTTGCAAAAGGTGTGCAGTGTTTATTTTGAAACTGGTATGTGTAAACCTTCCCTGACAATTTCTGTTAGTAAATATGGAGAGGTACAGTTTAAATTGTCCTTTGTGAACATGCAAACACATTGAGAATACCAGGCTATAAATATTTGACATTTTAGCCTTTTGCCCAAGCCAAACTGAGAATAAGCCCAGTTCCAGACCATAAGGGTTGTCCTACTGAAAATACACTGTTGATCATCTGATAATTGGGCATCCCTAGGCCCTTTCTGGTTTTATACAAGAAGAGACTCACTATCTTTTATTCATTCGTCATCATTAATTAATAGATGTCCTCCAAACATCTTTTCTCTCTTTCATTAAATAATAGTTAGGGAAGAGGTCGGTACATACTCTCTTTCCAGGTTGCCCATACCACTGGGGGTGATTGATTGAATAAACAGGATTCTGAGGAGCCAGCAGACTGACAGGTGATTGTTGTGATCTCTTGGGAACTGGTTTTGTTCAGGGACAACTCAGAGCAAAGTTTAGGACTTCAGGAGCGTATCGCATAGATGCATCTATAATTTTTTTGGGAGGGAGGACACCACACTTGGCTTCAGCCTGACTCTGTGTACTCTATCTTGGATCAAAGATGCGTTATAAACTCCACCTCAATCCTGACCACACTGACCAGTTGGAGCACTTGCATCTGCCCCACAGCCCTGATCTCCAGGCTCTGGGGGCCTTTGGTAGGGATTGATCTTGCAGTTTATATGAGCCAAATGTCATGAAACTGGTACTTATGCAGGTCCTCTAAGGGTGTCCCTGCGTGCCTTCCCACGCTTCCATTTCTAGGATGATTTTCATTTGTTCATTTTAATGAAAGTATGCCAATGGTAATATAATGCAAACACCCAAGCCAAGCTGGCTTCCTACAGACACGTGTATTTATTACAGGAACAAGTCAAACCTTCTAGAGCATCTGATTATCTGGGGCTTTCCCCTTCTTGGGAGTGTGCCAGCCCCCTTCCTTGCCTTAGATGGTAATTGGCTCATTTAGAGGATCTTGTAAAACGATAGACTAGGGACTCTTCCAAAGGTGATTAAAACAATTATTGGTGCTGGTAGTTATTCTCTTTTGTCATATTTTCCTTTACAACCTTGAGAGATGTGTAATGGGGCCTAAGAAGGGGGTTTTTTTGTGTGTATGTACAGAGACATTTTCACTTTAATGAAAAATATGTGGGGGACATACTACAAACATGGTATTGAGACATTATTTGACTTTCTTTCAAAGTGGACAAGATTGGTGCTTCAAGTGTGTTGTTGTATCTTCCCAAGATGACATGGTGTTCAACTAGTCTCATTTTTTATGTAAAATCAGAAAATGTTCAGAATTACTCAGATGTTCATTGCTGAAACATAAAGCGTAATTCAGGAGCATGAATAAAATGCAGATCAGTCCAAACTATGTAGAAGTACTAAATTTATTTTTACTCTTGTACAGTAAACCCACAATATAGTTAACAATGTGTGCAGAAACATGGATGTAACTCCATATAATGTAATTTAATGATTGTGTATCTTGGTTTTGTTTCTATATGTATATGTTTCTAGAAATAACAAAATGAAGACATTCAGAATGTCTCAGTCAAGAAATTGACCAAAAGACAGGAAGAAGTTGAGCAAAGTAGACATTCACAGTGTTTTCAAAATACTGCAGAAATACAGGGTAGACAGCATTTTATAGGAGTGACCATTTTATGGCAAGAGAGGTAATGAGCAGGGAATGGGGCAGCATAATGATAAGGTGGGCAAGAGTAGATGTGGAAAGAATGAGGCAAAAAGAAGGTATGCTCTTTGGCTAACAGAAATTTCATGATGATCTATGAAATTAGAGAGGAAAGAAAGTTATGATGAAGTGAAATTGGATTTAATGAGGTAGAAGAAAGGTGATTAGGGACAGAAGAAAAATAGAATTTAGTGATGAGAAAATCCTATTAAATTATCCAATAAATCTCCTTGCCACTCAAGGATTTCCCTTCTTTCTCCTCCTTCATCACAGGATATTTTCCAGGGCAGTTGTCTCAATATCTAACCATACGGGAATGCCATCTCTCCCATCTCTTCATAGGACCATGAAAATGATAAAAGTGTACTCCTGCATGTAGTCACAGCCTTCAGGACTGTAGTCTACATACTGTGTTAGCACTTTGCTAAAGAGACTGGGATAACTTTTTTTAAGGGCTCTTATGTTTTGGGTTTTTTTTGAGGGGGATTATATCTGTTCATTATATCAGCTACACCGTATGAAATAACCATCCTTTCAGTTTTCCAGTAATCTCCATTGCATAAGTTAAATCTCTGGACTTTGTAGCATTTGCTTGCTTTTAACATCATTCAGTTCCATATTACAGCTTTTTAAAATCCAAGAGAAGTAGATAGGAGCAGCGATGCAGTGCACATAGCAGATGGCTTTCCATTAAGAAATGATCAGTTTATCTGAATTATACTCAAAAGGTAAAGCACACAGTATTTGTGCAGCCTCTTTGCTTTCTTTTTTTGATGGATAAACAGGAAAATTCAACACTTCATGCCTTAACAAAACCACTCCTAAGACAATCCATCAAAATAACAATTACAATGTAGCTGCTGTTGCATTCTCAGTTTGTGACCTTTCTGCCTTGATGTCATGTTATTGAGACCTCATTTGGCAAGAATTTGCGTAATGATTAAAATTGTGTATGTTTGGGCAGCTGGATGGAAATGCCGGCAAAATTACGTATTTTCCATGAGAAGAGGTTTAACAAAACAAGCCTGGAAAGACTTCAAGGACAAATCATGCTTTACTGGTCTCAAACAGGGGTCTTCTCAAGTCAACGTGCTAATAGAGGTGGAGGGGTGTGATGGAGGGATGTCCTGAAAACACAGTGCAACTAAACTGCAAAGTTTTATGGTAGTTTAGTTTGCATATATAAAACTATCCTGTGAAATTAACAGTAGATCTGATGCATTCACTAAAGCATCAGTCTTAAGGTGTTGTGTTCTACAGAGTGGAAGGCAGCTAAATTGATGAGCATTTCTGGAGATCCCCTGGTCTTTTAGTGATGGCTAGTCACCAGTTTTTAAGGTTTTTTTAAATTATTTTTTCCTTTGTCAATAGTTTTAGATCTTCTGAAAGACTTTTTTGAAGACTATTTCACAGGAAAAAAGAAATCCAGGAACTAGAGTGCATTTGTCATAAAATAAATATAGTGGTTTAGTCAAATCATAAAACTTCTTGGAGTGTACTGTTATGCTTATCCTACAAACTGTGAATAAAGAGCAAAAATAAATGTATACCAGTCTTCCACCTCTGTGTCCTTCATGGGAAAGCATTTTGAGTGTTGCAATTTTACAAGTCTATTTGTTCAGCTTGAAATAAATTTCAAAACTGTTCTGGTCAATTAGATAAGCCTTATGTTGCTCGGCAAAGTTCTTAACTCCTGGTGCCATAAAGTTGCAAGGAAGTTCCCTTAAGCAGTAGTGCCCGTGACATGGAAGGTGCTGAAATAAAAACTGATCAAGCTGCATTCCTTTCCTATAGTCTCTGGATGATAACCCTGTCTGAATGAATTAATTTTACTTGCCCATTGTTGTGCTGAAGATAAAATTGGCAGCATTTTAGAGACATAAAATTGTTAACTTATTTTAACATGAGAATCATCATCCAAATAAAGCCTGTGTACCAGGATTTTGGAGCTGTGTGTGAGTATGAAGTAAGAGCATTCCTAATGACTAAGAAAAAGTGCTGAAGTAATGACACAATTTAAAGAGAGAAATAAATGTATGCTTTTAGGTCTGTGCTGGATCAATTTCTTAAATACTTCATATTAATGGTAAAGACTCTGCTCATCCTAAAACCTCTCTTTCCTGGGAAGATAATGCATGCAGAGTCTGCTATGCCAGCTGTTTTTCCAGCTATATGATTACAGTCTGTGTTCTTAGTGATGGACCAAGCACCCATTCTTTTACCAGTGATTCTTGTTTTGGGTTCTGGGCTGTTTTCTGCTGTGTGTGTGTGAGTCAAATTGTATATGAAGTGAAATTTTCAAAGAAAACAGCAAGAAAGAATTTTTAGAGGAATATAAAATAAAACATGATAGCTGTTGAAAGCTAAAGGAAGCTTGAAGTGGCAAGAGAGGAAGTATTCTAAATTTATAATGAAAATTAATTATGCATTCATTGCATTTGAAGAGGTCAGACATGATGAATCTGAATACTACATGAGAATGGAGGCCGTCTTTTATATTAAAGGCATTACAGCAGGGTGATGTGAGGAGAGGCAAAGAAATAAAGGAAGTAAAGGGGGACAATTGCAACACTGAGGCAGTAAGTAACAAGAACATTACATCAAACAGATCTGCTTTGTGATTAAATTGATTCATGATTTTCAGGCAACTCAAAATAATGATTATTAGCCATAAAATTATACTGGAAAAATGTTTAAAGCTACTGAGAAAGTTAATGAAAGAAAGAATTTCAAAGTGGATTATCACCAGTATGCAGCAACCTTTACAACTTCTGTACAGTGGAATATTCTCTTAAAGTTTTATTCCTTTCTTACATATAGTTGCAATATATGCTTCTTGCTTTTATGGGGAAAATACTCTTTTGTGTGTGTGTGTTTTTCACTATCTCCTGTAACATCTGTCCGGTTTTCACTACCCCATTTCATTTGTGAATATAGCATACGAGCAAAGAGATAAAAGACAAGCCTGGGTACATGCCGTATGGGATAACTAGCTGTAGGGCTAAAGCAGAGTGTCTTGCTCCACTTTCTGGATTACCAGAGCAGAGAGTTAGTTTTAGCAGGGATAGGTTACACTGAATAACACCGGTAGAAATACAGTGTAACCTTTCAGCTTAACGCTGTTTTAATGTATGTATTCTGGAGTGTATGAAGATACTGCATTATTCAACTGCCTTTCTGTCTAGAAACACATACTTTGAAGCTGGGGACCCTACACCCTCCATGTGGAGTCAGGCAATACTTCTGTCGATATCTGACCACTGCTATCAGACCCAATGGTTTATTTTGACTCAAGGTATTGCCGTGGAGCTTGAGGAGACACAAGGAATATGTACAAAGCAGCATGACTAGGAAGTCAGAAACTCCCACCAGCTTTCCTAGCAAGGGCATACCTTTAAATATAGAAATTCCAGGTGAAGGGAGTCCTTGAAGAATTTTCATTTCTATGGCCCTGAGCTAAGCATCGTCGATAGAAGGTGAAATCAGAGAGCTGTAGTGGTTAAGAAGGGGGGAAGAAAGGTAGAACAGCACGAAGTAAATTGTCACCTCGGGCTTTTACAAAATAGCATATAGAGAAATAAATAATATTTTTCCCTAGAGGGTGGTTTCATGTACATAGTTGTCCATGGGGTGCAAGGTTACCAGAACAGGATGCTGTACCAGATAATTGCCCTATGGCGGCTGTTATGATTCACTGGTTTTAATATTATCCCTAAATTCACTTGAGGGAATTCACCAGGCAAGCTTCTAAAGCTTAGCATGTAATCTAATAGCAGTATTGTTTTTATTTTTTTATCACAGGCATGTTCTTCATTTACTTACAGTCAATCTCTATAGTGAAAATGGTCCAGTAATACCTCTAGCCACAATTAGATAACCCCAGTTAGATTGACTAAATGCCCATTCTTCTGAAGAATATTATACTGGAATTGTGGAGTATGGCTCTCTTCTTCGTCCTGACAAATACAATTATCATTAGAACCCTGGTCCAAAGTCCACCTAATTAATGTAACAAGTTATTTACCAATTAAATAATGTATTTATAATAGATAAGTTAGTATTCAACACATGCATGCTGTCTTCGTATTTTAGAATACTAAGTGTTCAGTGTGGTTTTCTTTTGATGACTATTTATTGCACTATTTGGTAAAAATCCTAACAAATTTAACAGCGGAGAAGGGGGTTGTTGGGCTTTCAGCACATCAGAGTTTTGATACCTAATAAGGAGTGGAGGTTTTTCATGTTAACATTTCCGTTTCCCTTTTATTTTCCTTATTCTTCACTTTAGAAATGAGCGCAATTGTTATTCTGAGGGTAGAAAATTTCTGTGATATGTCTCCTTACCCCCAAAGTAGCTTGGTGTTACTTTCCTCTCAAGCTTTGCATTGTGTTTAGAACTGGCAAATTGTTGGGCTGGCATGGTTCTACTAAAATCGTCAATGGTGAAATCACTTGTATTAACCTGTCATTTTTTCTTTGGGGACATCACAGTTCATTCCACTGAAAAACTGATTTACATCGATTTACTACTAGGAAGTTTTCCTTTGCAAGGCACTTCAGCACAACTGTGTGTTAGCCTGCTAGCACCCATGGATGTTCCTAATTTACTGATGATTTCATGGAGACCAAATATGTTACCACTTGTTCTTGGTGGGTTTCTGTTGATGAAGTCTGAGAGTCTTCACTGTGATAATGCACTAGCTTTAAATCAGCTTCCTTTGTGTAGCAATCAGTGCAGTACATAAAATGAGATTACATACAGGGATCTGTACTGAAGATAGGCTTACCTTGTCAAACAGGCAAGTAAAACATAAGGTTACAAAACACACCGTTGGTTTTTGATTCAGTTATATCAGTTAGTGCCTTTGTGGTATCAGTCAGGTCTGTCAGCTCTTCATTTACCTCATGAACAAAGTTCTGGGCTCTGGGTAACCCAATGGAGATAATACTCTCCTTTCTCCATGAAACTCGTATGTTGGCATTAGGTAGTTCCAGGAAAAGCAGTAGTAGATGTCCATGAGAAAGAAATGCTAACAAGAATATGGTGGGCAATCAGCAGACAGATCAGGCAGAAGATTTTTTCTTGCAAAGGCATACATGAAATAGGACAATCATCTCTTGTTTTCAACTTGCTGTTTTAATGCTGTTCAAGAACATAATTCCATTCTAATCATGACATAAATTTTGCCTTAAGTTTGGCTTTAAAATTAAAATCCTATCCTTTTTCAAGTTCTTTGGGGTTTTAAAATGTTTCTACATGTTTTCTTTCATTTCAGTATCTCTGTCCTCAAACAGAAGTAGACTTTTTCTTTTAACAAAGCTGCAAGAGGGAAAAAATCCTTCCCTGCTAGGACCCAATCAAATTTTGCTCATCAGTTAGGCTGACAGCAGGTTTAGCACATTTATGAATTATGAGGGAAATTTGTTAGAACAAACAAGTTTTCAAACCTTTAGGAGGCCTGGCATGATTATAAATAAGTAAAAAGCCTTGAAAAATGCTTCAAGGCAAGGGCTCAGCAAACAAAAAGAAGGGTCTCTACTTTGAGACTATGACAGTGAACTGGAGAGTACCCTTCAGAAAAATTATGCCTGCTATGTTAGCAATACGTTAATGGTAAAACATGTTTTTCTTCAGATGTGAGATTTGATTTTGCTGATGTGCTACTACAGTGTGCTGCTTTTTCTAACTGCATTAATGTATTTTAAGTTGCGTATATGACAATGACATATTGTCAAGCTAGGTCAGACCCATAGAGGTGTGTGAGATAGACAAGAGGACGATATTGTGGGCTGTGAGAATCTATGACCCAGAAAGTAGCACAGAAGTGCGTTTACTCTGTTGATGACATACTCACTTTGCTTTTTTCAAGAACTTGGTTACTCATTTTCCGGCTCTATTATGTTTATTGGACAAGTTCCACATAGTTCATGATCAGCAGAAAACTGAGGTCATACCATTAACATTTTTTGGCATTCACAGCTAGACACATTTTTTTCCTCCTTTTAACAGAACACGGCTTTGAAATAAATAAATGTTAAAACCTTGAAGCCAATTGTAGTACCTTGTAGGTCAATGACTTGGTTTTCCAAAAAATGATGGTGCCTGACAATACCTACTGACAATTGCTCTGCCATTCTGAAAACCAAGGCATCTGCTTAGATACATGAATGTAGATGCCACCATGTGGCTTAAGGTTTCTATGTTACTTGTATTTTTTTTTCCATAATTTCTTTGTGGCTTGGAGGGTCTTTTTCCTGACACCTAAGTTAAATAGAGAAAACAGACTCATATCTGAGTGTCTAAGTATAAGCAACTAAAAAAAGTGAAGGAGTCTCAGATTTTGGACATTTAATATCTGAGCACTTCATCTTTGTCCACCTGTGAAGTTTCTGCATTGACCCAAAGGTCTGTGGGATCAACTGAAAGGCTGATATTTATGTCACGGTTTTTAAAAAAGCCCTGAATGCTTTTTGCACCACTCCTGATTTTCAGTAAGACGTATTCTCTTTCTGAGTATTTATATTGAGGTTCCTCGAGGACCAGATGGTAGAGGATTCACTCAATGACTGACCTTCAGGCTGTCCTTGGCTTTATAATTTGTGATTTCAATTCTGTTTTAGCTGTGACTGTTCATGACCATGTTTTCAAAACAAATTAGTTTGTTTCAGATTTGAAGTCTGCATTGTTTAGAGTTTTAAGACACAAAGTAGATACATAGTGAGCTTAGTTACAAACATAATTGCTAGTACTTGAAAAACTTCTCCAAATAAATTGAAGTTAGGTTTTTTAAAGGTGTTTGTTTTAATTCTCAAATACTTAGAGAGAAATGTCTTATGAGCTGGGTATTCTAGAGGTTACATTGTTTTATATTGTATTATGTGTATATAAAAATATTCTTATAATTGTATTATTGAAATGGCTAACATCTAATGAAAGAGATGTTCTATGAATTTTGAGATTAATTAAATATTCAGAAGGTTGGTCCGTTATCTCAAAGCTTTGTGCTCTGTGTTTGCCTCTTCCTCTGCAGTCCTTTCCTTCCTGTCATTGTCCTCAGTGGCTCTGTCCCGCTCTGGCTTTCCCCTGCCCTCTCACCTTACTTTCCCAATGATTTGTAAAGGCTTGAGTTCGGAGGAAGACTTCCGCATTTGGGGAATTACAGCTTTCATTTTGGGTATGCAGACCAGACATGACGCTTCCCAGCTGTAGATCAATTTTCCTCTCTGTCACCCACCCCACGCATGGTCTGTGCTGCAGGATGGCTGCTTGGTCCATACCAGGAGCTGCTCTTGTTTTACCTTTTCTGTCATTATACCTTGAAGCCAGAAAGGCATCCTTTCAGCCATTGTCTGCTCCTGTGGTTCAGGCAGTATAGAACCAGGAAGGTTTCACAGGACCTGTCTGTGGAAAGCTGTAATAATTCACTTCTGTGGATTTTGGAAGATCCTGTAGTTCAAATGATCAGAATTCAGTCTTTACAAATGCTTTTGTGAACATTTCATAGCCATGCCCAAGCCATTCTCCATGTTTTGTGCAGACAAGGCAAGATGATTTCAAAGGAAACATTCTGTCCCTTTCTGGATGACATCCTGCTGTTTCCCAACCATTTTTTTTTGTTTGTTTGTTTGTTTGCCTTTCCCCCTGCCTCTCCATCATATATTAATTCCATCTCTTCCTCCTTCAGAGACAGATGGTGAGCTGGTGATACTAATGAGCTCCCTGCTGCCCAGTGAAGGCAAAGTGAAATGCTTTGTGTTCTGAGAACTAACAGGCTGAGCACCCTCACTAAGGACGTAACACATGCAGTGAAAGGTTTGATGCACAAATACTGTAGCAGACTTTCTTCACATGCACCTATGAACCGTGTTTCCTCAAGAGAACAACTTCCTGAAACAGCCTGCCTAATAGTCCAATCCTTACTGTGTTTATTAGGGTATTGCTCTGAATGGTACAGTAATCTCTCTCTTTTATGGAGATGGAGAGAGCATTAGGTTGTGGACACATGGCAACTGAATGCCCTGCTTCTCTGGCATTAACACACTGAGAAATAAAAACAAAGAGCACCTGCTGTTCCTCAGAATGAGTCTTTGAAAATTATAAAAACTTTCTTGGCAGAAAGCCATTATTTTCTGGGCTGACTTTAAAAAGAATGCAATTAATTATAGGAGCCACAGCCCTCTAAGGTAACAAAATGCAATTATCCAGAGGTTCATGATGGATTCAGTTATGTCTTGTTTCAAATGTAACAGGATTGTCAAAACTGACTTGTGCTAAGTATGCAATTAAAGATGGGTCCAGTTGGCCTGGAAGTCTAGTGATTGCAGTTGTGTGGCGAGTTCAAGGCTGACTACGAAGTTCCCAAGTGGTGGTAGTTATGTGGATTCAGCATGATCATGAGGAGTTTTTCAAAACCTAATGAATTGGTTGCAATTCTAAGAACTTTCGTAATGGATTCATTAAATGTTTTCTCTCCAGCAGAGTTCACAAAGAGAGATGTATCCCTTTCTCCACACTCAGCAGAAAACCTGCAGTGACACAAAATTTCTATTTGAGTGAATGTGAAACATTCACTTTTTGTGTTTAAAACCAAATAAATACCACTATCAGAGTGTCTGTCTTTTAATGTGAGATCTCTTTCTCAAGAAACAGCATACTGTCACGGTAAGGGAAAACATTGAAAAACCCAGTCTTTGTTTTCATTTGCTGCATAGAGATAGATCATATAAGTTCAGAGGATGGATAGTAAATCCAACTTTAACCTGACTAACTCTTATATCTGATAGAGCGGTGTTGGTCTCTTATCAAAACAGGTGCTTTGGTGTCTATGGATGCAGAATAGTACCCAAACCACATCTAAGTTAATTACTGTATACGGGCAAGTAACAGATGTGCTGCAGATGGCTAGGGTGATTAAGAATAAAAAGCTCACAAATAAAGATTTTACAGGTTTGGAAGCTAACAATAAATAAATGGCTTAAAAAGCACTAGATTAGAACTCAAATAGTAAATTAACTAAGTCTGTATTTGATTCCTTATTATCAGTCAGTTGCTGTAAATAGGTTTAAAACAAAAGAATGAGTTACAGACTTAAACAGAGATGTTTTTCCCATTTGATTTTACTAGTACTATGCCAACAGTTGCTCTGGGAAAATGTATGTGTACTCTCTTCTTGATTCTGTGCTTTCACCAGCTTTCAATAAGAACATAAAATGAGGGTCAGTCTGAAAGTAGCTGATGGTCTCATTTTTAGAATGTACATTTACATTTACTGAAATTAAAGCTTTTTACAGAAATGTACTGGTTTCACCAGGAATGCTTTTACAAGCATTTCTGGTTTACAACTGGAAATTCCACCCTGAAAGAAGAAGGAGCCACATATAGAGAGGCAAACACCTATCTCAGAAAAAGCAAGGTGGTCCTGTAGGCAGTGTAAGATCCAGAGGTTGAACCAGACGTTCCCACAGGACTAGTGGGTATCTTCGTCACAGGGCTTTTTTCTCTTCTAGGATGTTACTTCTTCCCTGGTTTTTGTTGTTTTGGAGTTGTTTTTTAAATTGGTTTGTTTGTTTTTCATAAAAACTTTGGCAAGTCTTATTTCAGCCTTATTTTCATCGTAATTTAAACCATGGCAATTTATGGAGTCTCAAAACTTTCATATGACAAGAAAATGGTTTCCTGCCTAGCTGTGAGAGGCATCATTGTAAGGTGAGAAAGATTATTAAATGTTAGTAAAGGAAATAATACAGTCTCAATAATTTAAACGTGTATGGGTAGGGTGACCTAATTTCCAAATTAAAAATGTAGACCACCTTGCAGTGAGAACTGATCAAGAAGAACCACTTAAATAGGTATGTGATGTAACATTGAATTAGCCTAACAGAGCTTAGTGTATTCAATGTACTACACAAACTAACATGTACAGAAGACCAGTCATACTGTAGTACTCTGGACTGGATTTAAAAAAAAAAAAAAAAAAGAGAAAGAAACAAGAAACAAACCAATCTTTTAGAAATTATTAATACAGTTTTTTTTTTCTTTGGGTTAGTTTGTTTGTTTCTCATGGGATTGCAAGTTGTACTTAATCAGAAAAATAGTGTATGAATGTTTTGGTTTAGGTGGCTATTTTTAATATTAGGTGAAATAACTGCTTTTTTAAAGAGACTACTAAACACAGGTGAACTACTTATTTCTGGATTTTGATATATATATATTTTGCAACTACTTGTTAAGGGGGAGATCGACAACAAAGAGGAAGTGAATACTCAGCTTCTACTATTTGTGGTTATAGACTGCGCTGTACAAGTGGGACACCAGGTGACCCCAGTCACTGCACAGAAAGTCCATTAAAGTTTCTCCACATATCTTAAGGCATTCTGCTTTTTATTCTAATAGACCTCTGCACTGTATAGTCACTTGCACCATATTCATATGGAAGTGGCTGTGGTAGTAGAATCATGGAACACTATGCGTATGTGGTTTTCTTCTATCCACTGTAATAACTAACTTTCTTGCTACATTCCCCTGACCTTTCTCTTTGACTCCTGTAATACCCTGTGTCATCTCCACGTACTTCTTGGAAGGGCAAGAGGCAGTACTTGCTGTGGCCGATGATGAGCCATGCGATTGCTGGTGAGCCAGCTGGCTGCTGCCTGCCAGACCCCCTGATGGCCTCTTCCATTTGCGTTTCCCTCAGTGGGAATGCTAATTGTGTCTGTATCCTTTATCCAGCTATTGCTAGTCTTAAAACTTTTAGGAGTTCAGGATTTTTGAGGTCTCTCTTCCTCTGAAATCTGGGTCCAAAAGCCATTTTGGATGGGGAAAGGAACTGAAGAGAAAACAAATGATCATGTAAGTCTTGTTTCCTTAGGGAGCCAGACTAGAAATGTGTATCTAAGACTTGTCTTGCATCCTCTGGTGTGTAGGTATACGGGGAAACAATTACAGGGGTGATAAGAATTTAAAACTGTACCTCTATTGCCCTGTCATAGCTCTGGCTTTGTATTATTTCAGATATGAAGTTGTCATTTGTTCAGTCGTTTGTTCATATGTTCTAGGCAGTTGTTACCTGTTTCCAGCTGTTTCCTCTCAGGTCATAGCCAGAGATGACATAATTATATGCATTAATATATATATTTTTTATTTCCCCAAAAAAAAAGTGTTGCACAGTGCAGAGTTCTGTCCTATGAGAAAGAAGCATGAGATGTGCTACATAAATATTTCTTTGTAGTGTTCTCTCACTTATTAAATTTGGTTTCTGTTAATGTTTTCTATTAGTTTGGATGTCTGGATATGGTGGTACATTATCAAGTATAACACAATTGTGTTGTTCAGACAAGTTTTAGGTTTGCACAGCCACAGACACCCTGTAAAAGAATTATGACAGGAAGGAAAAAGAACATTGCCTTTTCCTGAATTTGCATCATGAAGCACCTTCTTAGAAATCACTTTTGAATTTCCCTCATGTTACATTAAAAAGTCCTTCCTTTCCCTTTAGTTGGGAGACAAATACCATCAACCACCACCTCCCGCCCAGATGTACAGAAAGATACAGGCTAAAGAAGTATTTAGAATTGTTCAAGAATTAACTAAAAAAACTAGAAAGTTGGAGCATACGGTGGTGGCACTGTGGAAGCCTGGGAAACTCTCCCAGTAAAGTGAAATAAGATGCCTTTTCCATGCTGAATAAACCACCTCTGCTTTAAATATGGAGAAGCTTTGGCATTTTAGATTTAATGAGGCCTAAATATGTCAACATTGGAGGCTATTTGCTTTTGTTAAATGGTTGGCACACTATACTGTCTGGCATTGTTGTATTTGCTCTGTCAAAATCCTCTGCAACTCATTGTTTTCCAAGCTGTATAGATTCAGTTCGTAAGGCCTGCCTTCATATTAGGTTGTTCTGTTCAGCTCAGGATGAACTACATCTGCTCTCTATTTTTTTTTTTTTTCCAAATGTCTTGCTATTTCTTCTGTTACACATCCTGCAAGCACTGATATAGACAAATTAATGCAAATAATTCTTTGGAGTAAAGCCAGCACAAGAAAATTGATGCGTTTGAAATGTGAACTGTGGAAGTTTAGCTCATGTGGATACTCTAATGCAGCTTGATTGTATTCAAGATTGCCTTCTGAATGTCCAAGACTACAGTTCTTTTGGCCTGGGGCACAAAGCTCTCATGCATATGGAACTGGATTGCTCCACAGTCCCAAATCTGTAATCTCCTGACCTCACACTGTAAGTGACAACTCTATAATCCACTATCAGATTCTTCCACCAAAAATAGTTCTAGTCATGAGGCCTACTTGAGTCAGTTTTCTCCACAGTTGCTGCAGATTTTAATTTCTCTTTCTGTGGTTTGTGTGCAAAGGACTACAGTCAATCCTGTCCTTTGCTGTTGTGCACCACATCTTTCTTATAGGTACAATGCCAGAACTGTAATGTGAATTGTTAATTTTCCAATGCTGGCACTGAAGCCAATGGAAACTTGGCATGTAGGATGATGGGATTATCCATACGAGTTCAGTAAAAGACATGTACGTTTTATTGCTTTATGCAGTCATTTCCATGAAGTGATTTTGGAGTATCCAGTTCTTTATTTTTGTCCAAAGATTTTGATGCCCTTTTGAAAAAAACCCCAAAATCTAGGGGTTGATAGTCAAATTAAGCTACTACAGAGGAGGTAGAGTGTATATGTTAAATTTGTAGATGTCATGGAGTCTGAAGGGGTTGTAAGCATGTTGAAAGACAAAACTGGAGTTCAGAATGATCTTGACAATCTGAGGAAGTGATCAGAAAAAGAGAGGAGATAAATAAGGAGGTTTAAGTGCAAACTATTGCACTTCAACAGGAATTGGCAGCTTCACAGCTAATGATTAAGTGGAAATTTTACAGAAATACTATTTGAGTATTAAAATGGACCACAAACCAAACTTCAGTCCTGTCTTGATGATGCAGAAAAGACAAAGCTCACACTGGAATATATGTATATCTGAGTTTACATGAAAAAGATACAAATTAGTCCATCTGCTCAATTCCACTTTGTTGGGTATCACATGGGAGCATGACTAGAGAAGAGCATCAGGGATGAAGGAAGGTCTAACGCATGACCTATGGCAAAGACCAGAAAAACGGGTTATTTATTTTAGGGAAAAACAGTCAATGGGCAATGCGTTAACAGTCTTCAAATATCCTCTTTGCTGACATTTTAAATTATATGGTCTCCAAATGCATAGTGCTGGATGATGAATAACAGGCTTATGTGTTAATAAAGAAAATGCAAGTCAGAAATTAGGGAAAATTTATAAAATTATATGCCATTTGGATTATTTGACTGAGGGTGTTATAAAATCTTTATTACAGGAGGTTAATAAATTTATAAACAAGCATTTGCTAGGGATGACAGAGGTATAATTCACCTGCCTTGGCAGTGGTGGAAGTGAAATAGGCTTGTTTCAAATAAATTTGCAGCCCTGTTTTCCAGATTTCTGTGTGGTTTTGTATGTTTGTCTGTTGTTATTCTAATGGCAAATTGATATTATCAGAAAATAGATTTTGGGGTTTAGGACTGCTTACTGCTTTATGTACTTAAAGCCTGGAAAATTTCACAGCTAGAGGCAATATTGCTTGTATTTAAGTGATGAGGGTTTCTTAAATTAGATCAATACTGGTCTGTTGATTGATAATTATTTAATATATCTATGATATATTAAAATCAGACGTTATACTTTCAGTATGTGGTAAATTGTATGTTCCTTCTGGAGAACTTCCTTTTATGACCATGCCTAAAATAAACACTTTTATCTGCTCTGACATCTTGATGGTAAATAAAATATATTGTTAGCATTATGACTCTTTTTTAAATGTCAGATTTATTCTGATTACTATTGTGACCTCCTGAAAGTGGTAATTTGGAAAACACAATAAGAATGTTAATGGGCTCCACAGGCACATTAGCATATGCGGCATTAGAGTTTATTTCTAACTTGAGTAGAAGTTTGTACAATAAAGCAGAATTTGCCTCTGTGCCTTCGGTCTCACTCATACTGATGTGCTGTTCTGTGTGGCATGATACTTCTGTGTAAAGTAGTATAAACTCAGATTGGTAAGTAAAGTGACATCTTTATCACAGAGGGGAGTAACGTACAGCAGAATCTGATGGGAAATTTGGGAGAGGCAAAGGATTCAGTTTCTTTTGTCTCTGTTACTTCCTTACCCGTGGTGGAGATGGGCATGACAGAGCAGGTGGGGTGCCATGGGATGTTTAATGTGGGACACCAGAATTAATCTGCAGCAATCCTGCAGGTCAGCAGCCATTCTGTCTGCCCCCAGGACCTTTCATTTTTCAGAGAGAAAGCAAGTTTTGGATCCTGTGAGGTGCTTCCTTCATTGTGGCTTACAGGTATGCTGGAAACCTGTGTTTGGATTCACAGTTCAGGCTGAAACACTTTCACTGAGAAGGAAGTTATTTTAATGGTAGTTTTATGCAAGAAATAAATACACCAAGCTGTGTGGTGTGTTGGACACG
>NW_010131063.1:0-893 GCF_000699245.1 Pterocles gutturalis
GAGCCAAGGGCTAACCCACCACAATACACGAGGAATTCTTATGTATAAGACAGTACTTTTTTATTATGAAGGTGGTTGTATTGGATTTCAAAGTTTTGGGAGTGGAGTGGCCTCTATGAGAGAGGTTAGGGGATGCCCTGTGCCAGACAGCTGGTTCCAGACAACTTCCAGCAGACTCACCACAGGGCACGGTTGAGCCCCTCGGCCAAGATGGTGGTACCTTAAACATAGTATGTTTAAGAAAGGACAAAATGCAGGCGCAGCTGTGTGGGTGCTCAGGTGTCAGATGAGGTGAACCCACAGCAGTGGTCAAACACTGCAACAAGTAGCTGAGAGAGGCTGTGGAATCTCCAGCATTAGAGACACTAAAAACACAACCGGGCATGGTCCTGGAAAACCTGGGATAGATTTAGAATCATAGAATCATAGAATCAGAATCATAGAATGGTTTGGGTTGGAAGGAACCTTAAAGATAGATCATCTACTTCCAACCCCCCTGCTGTGGGATACCTTCCACTAGACCAGGTTGATCAAAGCCTCATCCAGCCTGGCCTTGAACACTTCCAGAGATGGGATATCCACAACTCTCTGGACCGCCTGTTCCTGTTTCTCACCAGCCAAATAGTAAAGAATTTCTTCCTTATATCTAATTTAAATCTACCCTATTTCTGTCTAAAACCATTACTCCTCATCCTATCACTACATTCCCTGATTAAGAGTCCCTCCCCATCTCTCCTTTAGGACCCCATAAAGTACTGGAAGCCTTCAATAAGGTGCCCTCAGAGGCTTCTCTTCTCCAGGCGGACAGCCCCAACTCTCTCAGCCTGTCCTCATATAGAAGGTGCTTCAGCCCTCTCATTATCCTCATGGCTCTCCTCTGGACTTGTTCCAAC
>NW_010131064.1:0-554 GCF_000699245.1 Pterocles gutturalis
CGCCTGCGGGGACGTGCCACCGCCGCAGCAAGGGACGATGCCACCAGCCGGGTGACCCGGACCCTTCCCCAGCCAAACAGACCTGGGACCCTCGGCCGAGGGGACACGCCCCTGCCAGGCAGGTGGACACCCCCCAAACCCAGCTGCCCTCCCATCCCTCTGCACAGAGCAGCAGGAGGAGAGGGAGGGAGCAGGAGCCTCTGGGCTCCCCGGCTCCCAAGCTGCCCCCGGGGACCCCCCCCCCAGCCCAGAGCGGGCACCGGACCCCCACGCACCTCTGAGCTGTAAAAAGTAAATAAAGCGCGATCGCATCTCCGCTTAGATCAGAGCAAAAATGAAAAACAAATCCTTGTTTAATGCGGCCCCAAACAGTCTCCCACATGCCATATGGTTTGCTTTCCTCGCTCAAAACAAATATTGTTCGGAGATGTAATTAGAATTCTTTTCGTCTCCTCCGGAGAGATTATTGTTCCTCCATAAGGACGGCCCCAGCGTGCGGGTCACCAGAAAATGTTATTGTCACAATCTGCGGCGGCTTCTCCCCAACCGGCACC
>NW_010131065.1:0-4928 GCF_000699245.1 Pterocles gutturalis
TGCTGCTCCCTCAGAATCGGGAGGGGACGGCCTACGAGGGCTTCGTCACCGCGCAGGTACCGCGGTCTGCTCGCCGCTTGGCCGGCGGCCGCTACTCCGCCTCAGCTTTCTCTCTTCCTCCTCCTTCCAGGCCCGCGCTCCTGAGGTCTGTGTGAGGAGAGAGCCTTTCCCGCCTCGCCGGGGCCCTTAGCTTCCCGGCTGAGGGCGGAGCCGCTGGGTTTGTGAAGCAGGAAATGCCGTGGAGGGGGGCATAGCGGGACCCCTCAGCTTGCGGTGCCTTCCTGCTCCCTGCAGTGTGCCCTCAGGGGGCTGTGGAGAGGCGCCCGCGCCGCCATGCCGCAGGTTTGCCCTGTTTCTACGTGTAGAGTTGCCTTTTGGGCGGCGCGGTGTGGCCGATGGAGTGTGGGCTGGGTTTGTTGTGCTGACCAGTTTTTTTTTGGGACAGATTCAATGCGCTTGTGCTCTTGGCCTAGGGTAAAGTTTGAAGCAAGTGATTGACTGTGGGTATTTTCCTTTCACTTAGTGTGTTTGTGGGGTTTCAGCTTAAGTAGCGGCATCATCTCTCTGAGGATCTGGTAAATTGCAGTGCAGGGAGAAGAGCAGCACCTAAAGACAGTTGGAGAGTGGATGGTCTTAAGCCAACTTTGCCCTTATGTGGTGATGCTACAGCCGCCGCTCACTACAATATTGCATATGTGTGTGCACACAAACCACAGAAGTAGCTCTTAACAGGTGTATTTTATTTTTAGAAATAGTGTGGGATTGTCTTCCTATAAAAATAAGTAGAGGTCAAAAGACATGGGCTGTGTCACACTTGCATTTTCAAGAATGTAGTTTTGCAGTCAAAATTCAGAAAGGTTTTTGGTGACTCATTTTTAACTTTCACAGGACATTTTCAAGTGTGTATTTATGTTTGCATTAGTCTAGCAGCTGCAACTTTTGAAATGCTCTCTGTGTATGCATCCTGGAGTTAGTGGGAAGGTTTAGGCATGAGTGCGAGTGTCGGTTCTCAAATGTGATTTTTTTTTTTTAATTAGGGTTAAGGCCATAATGCAGTGAAGTCTGATGTTATGTGCTTAATTTAAGCGTACAGTAAACATTAGTTTTGGAGGAGTTTGGAAGAAAGTGATGTGCCAGTGTACTGTATTCACCTCTGAAACAGGTATCTTGTTTTTGCTTGTGAAAATCACAGAAACACTGGGGTTGAAAGGAACCTCTGGAGGTCCTCTAGCAGGCTCAGTTGGAGCAAGTTGCTCAGGACCATGTCCGGTCAGTATGTAGCAGTCATCTAATCACAGGAGGAAATCTAGTTTTGTTCTTAACTTAAAAAGAAGTGTCAGAATTTGTGGACATAATTCAAGGTATACTGAGCTTGAACAGAGTCTGGAATAAAAGTTTTGAGATGAGTAACTGCACTCTTTTATTCAAAGAACTGTTAAATCTACTTGCAAACCTTCTTTACTTCAGTTTTATGTTGATCATACCATAAGAAAGTAGGAGGACGATCACAAATAGGGACAATTACTGAAAATACAAGTACATGGCATTTAGGAACTGCCCTGTATGGATTGCACTTACAGTAAAAAAAAAAAAAAAAATTACATTCATATGCTTGGGACTGTTTGTGTTTACAGTTTCTAAAACCTTGCTGAAATGTGTTGTGGATCAGTGCCGAAGTTCCTTTTTAGGGTAGTGCTTTTGTGCTAAGAGTCTGTTTTGACTTTTAGTTGAGTTGAAGACAGACTTTCACATACTTCAGTATGACTTGGATTAAATTATATTTCTTGGTTTTATTCAGATTTGGATAATGTTTATTTTTCTTCTGAAAGGTGTTATTTATGCTTTATGAAATGTGGTGCATTGAAGAGGTTTTACTGAATACTGTGAGTTAGAGGTCAAGAGTATTTCAACTTCAGAATTAAAATCAGCATTATTTCTACCTGTTGCTCATGCTGTTTTTTTTCTTAAATAAAGAAATTCTGAATAATATTCCTGGGAGTCAGATAAGATAAACTTTGTTTCTTAGTAGGTGATCTTATGGGGAATACTTCCCACAAGTGTCTAATACTTTTATTTGCTGACCTTCCTATTAACTAAAGGTTTATTTTCAAGGGTAGAGACTTCCATCTCAGGATACTGTTACCAACGGATTTTCAACTAAAAAATGCAAGGTAAGATAGTTTTATGAAAGCAATTTGTAAGGGTATGTAATAAGAGTTTATTTTGATAAAAGCAATGATGGTTATGCATATGAATTATTCTTTTTTCCAGTATAAGTGTTGGTAATTAATTCTTTCTGGTTTTAACTTAACCTTGCAACAAAATTGTACAGCATCAGTGTTAATAAATGCTGACAATAAAGATTGCCTATATCAAAAGATTTTGTTGTTAATTAACTTTGAAACCTGCTGTGATTAATTGGTTGTATTTATATATAATTCAACATATTTGGAAAAAATGTGTTCATTTAAATAAGATTATTTATATGTCACCATTTGGGAAACAGAAAATTCAGTGCAAAGTTGTAAACTGAAGCAATTGTGTACTTGATAGTTATCATAGCTTTTTAAGCTTCATTTCCTCTTTCCTGTTAATACGTATCAATTTGCGTTACCCAACTTTTCTTTAAAAGCTCTGTTCTTATTACTGTATTTATCATAGTAATATGTGAGGGGATGTGTGTATTGTGTCCATGGATTAGTCTTTAACATTGCATCCTGTACTTCTGCCTAGGCCAGTCTGCTCTGAACTGTGAACAGATGTGGTATTCAATAGCTTTATTACATTCTGGGTCAGATACTTAAAACTGCATTATAGGTAACTTTGACATTTTCAGGATATCGCTTTTAAATATTGATATATTTTATGAAATCAAATTAGCTTGCAAGAATCATGTTGTTTTCGGCAAAGAACAGAGGCTTTTGTATTTAAATGCTTAATTTTTAATGGGCCTTGGGATAGTGACATTTGAAAGTTTTAAATAACTTTGAATATAAAAACTCAAAGAAGTTTTGAGGTATTATTTATTTCCTTTGGTTTTCTGAAGAAAAACTTTATATTGTTGTGTAGCAGTCCTTCTGCTCTCAAAATCACGTACTGTGAATTTAAAATTTATACAAAATACTGTTTGTCTAGGATAGAGTGTAGCTGGCATCTAAAGAAGATACTGCATGGATATCGGCATATTTTAAAACAGGTATACAACTTTTAAAATTATTTCTGCTAAATGTATGCTTATAGCTCTGAAGCCCTCAGCACAGGAAAGTCATGGACCTGTTGGAGCTGGTCCAGAGGAGGGCCAGAAAAATGATCAGAGGGCTGGAACACCTCTCCTATGAAGAGAGGCTGAGAGAGTTGGGGTTGTTCAGCCTGGAAAAGAGGTCTCCAGGGAGGCTTTGCTGTGGCCTTTAAGTACTTAAAGGGGGCTTGTAAGAAAGATGAGGACAAACTTTTTAGTCATGCCTGTTGCAGTAGGACAAGGGGTAATCTTTAATCATGGACAGCATCTAAAAGCAGACAGGTCTGGAGAGATCTTAAAATGTAACTAACTAAGAAACAGTTTTGAGTGATTCTATAGCTTCTGTTTTCATTGGTGAAGACTGAAGTCTTCATAAATACATTAAGTGTGAAGTTGTCTTAAAATATATAGAAGTGTGATGTGACATGATATGACAAAGGTGATGGTTAATTTTCAGTAAAGTTTCCTGTACTCTGGGAGATCTGTTCTGTAATTGAAATGTTTAAACGTGTGGTATCTGTTTGGGTTTTTTTACACTAGTTGGTTTGACAATATTAGAAAAATAAAATAGTTAGACTGAAATTATTTACCACTAAAAGTTATGAGTTGATGAAAATGAACTGATATTGTGTTCCCTCCAGAGGTTGCACAGCTGTCCAGATCTTGTCAGTTTTATGGTGGAGCTGAAAACTGTTTTGGTAAGTGATGGAATACATATGTGGGAGAAGGGTTGCTCTTATAGCTTTGGTTTGCATTTTCAGTTTTTTACAGTTTACTGTTGGGTAGATGGATTTATGTGGTGGTTTGTTTTTTTTTTTTAAGAGGAGGTGATTCTGTATGCATGCTGTTCATGTAATATTTGTATAAAAATCCTTTAGGATTTTAAGTTACTGTCTTCTTTGGAAATCAGAGTGTTTCTAAAAAAATTAAAATTCCAGCAAGTGATCTCAGTATAGAGCCATCCTCTTTACTGTGATTTTCTTGGAATTCCTGGCATTGTCCAGGCAGTAAAGAAAGTTTATAATCATACAAAGAATAATACAGTCACTGCATTGCTGAAGATGCTTTGACCACTGTGGCAACTTGAACAATAAATGCAGAAAGCTTTTTTTTTTTTTTTAATATTTCAGAAACTGCTGTTTATTCTTTTTTAAAAGTTTTTCTAATTTGGGATTCAAGAGTAGCAAAGTCTCCAGTTAACAACACAGAACTGACAATTTCTCATCTGTTAGTGAAACATTATTGTATGAGCCTCCTTCACAAAAGATATTTGCATACATCCTACTTAACTTAGAAATAAAACACAGTAAATATTCTTCAAAGCAACAACAAAGATACCCTCTTGTTATTACACTACTGCTCTATGCTGGGAATGCCTTTCCTCAGTATTGGTTCAACCTCTGCCAAACTGGATTACACTAAATTGGGCAAAGGCCCTTGGAATAAGACTGAATAGGAATGTCTACATGTGGCTATTTTTGAATTTTCACAATAGTTATTCCAATCTATTTGCTTGGTTACACAAGCACTCAGAAAATGAGAATGCAATGCAAGTAGAATTCGTTCAAAATAGTAGAATAGTGATCCTCAATGCAGACAGAAAAAACAACAGAAGACACTGTGGGAGAACTGGGCAGAAGTGATGGTTATACTGATTTTATTATTAAATCTATTATTTCTTTTATTAAAA
>NW_010131066.1:0-812 GCF_000699245.1 Pterocles gutturalis
ATGTGCCTGGGCAGAGGAGTGAAATTGGTATAGGTGTAGCCAAGATTGGGATCTTTCCATCCACCTCTGGAAAATTCACTTTGGATTGTTTTAATTTTGTTTCTTTCTCTGCAGATCTTGAAGCCAGAGAACGAGAAGCCCAGACCCATGACAGTGAAGAGGAGGAGATCAGGATGACAAGATCATTAGAACAAGAAGTAATGATAAATTCTTACATTTCTCTGCTTCTTTTGAGAAGAGTTGCTGAGAGTCTGTACAGTCATAATGAAAACCATGTGATGAGATGCAGCAAATATGTATAGCTGTCCTTCAGCCTTTTGGATTAGTGGGCTCTAGGAAAGAGATGTAGAAGGAATCTTGTAGCAGTCTAGCAAACGTGTCAATCTCGGAATTTTATTTTTTTTCTGCCCTTTTCCTTTTGCAATAACAATAACAACACCTAATTGGCTGCATGCTGGCTGGCAGGGACTGTGTCACTAGGATCATGAGGGGGCCAGTTTTATGAATGCCTGGGGAGCTAGCAGGAGGGTTGCCCCAGGAGATGGGTGTAAGACAGAAGCTCTCCTTGTCAGTCTTTAGCTGGCATGAATCGTGGAACTGTGCCCTCAGATATCCATGCTCTCTTATCTCTGCTGTAGATAATACGCCTGTGCGAAGAAGGCTCCCGTTAGCTCGAGGAGCAGCAGAGACTCATTTGAGAACAGATCCGGCTTGAAAGAGAGCAGCGGCACATCCCAGGTGAGAACAGAGGGGATTGGAGCCCTCAGCCAAACTGCACGCACATGGGACTGCAGCTCTTATAACACACTGTT
>NW_010131067.1:0-1398 GCF_000699245.1 Pterocles gutturalis
ACCAGGTCGATGGGACACCCAACGTTGATATCCACAAAGTCCACTTCGATTGTCTGGTTCAGGAGCTCTGCGCATTTGGTCATCGTGTCTGGAAACGCTCCCTCCAGCTGCCACAGCGGGACGGTTTGCATGAGTTCAAGAAGGAGCGTTCCGCCCCAGAAGTGAGTTATCATTCGTTTGGTTATCAAGGTGATAGCACTCACCTGCACCCCAAAAATGTCTTCGCTATGATGCCGTTTGAGGAGAGCCCACTCGGAGGACTGGCCCTGGAGCCGGTTTGTGCACACAGCCATCTCTCCACAAGTGACGTCTGCGCCGAAGCGCTTGCATATCCTTCGGAAAGGGAGGTTACCGCACTGAAAGAGAGAGAATTTTGTCAGATTTGCTCTGTTCCAAATGTGGAAACAGCAAATTTTGACAAAAGGAGAGAATTAGCCACCTACTGTGGTCAGTGGAGCCAAGTAGAGCTTGCCTTGGATTTCCAACTGGAAGAAAACAAGGATGGAGGAGCACGTGAGCAGAGCTAAACCAGCAGTAGGGAAACAGGAAGATATTCCATTACCCAGTTTATGACTTGCCTTGAGTAAAATTCAGTGGGAAACCACTGTGCTCAGCTTGGAGGAAACTCAAAGCAGTGACAGAAACAGAGGGCTGCAGGACTGGCTAACGGCTGCAAGGAGGGGCCGAGGAGGAGAGGAACGAGGCAACGCTCTCACCCCAGCAGCACCCCGTGGCACAGACAAATCAGCAAGCCCCAGCCTGGGCTCTCCTTGCAGATCATTTCCACGTGCAAGGGGCTGCAGCTTGGTTCTCACCACTCCGAGGATGACAACACAACCCCAAGAGCTCACCTTCCCGCATCCTTCCCCTCCGGACAGCAGCACGGACTGCTGAGAGGTCTCTTCTGCCTTCCCAAGCACAATCTCACCCACTCTGACAGCTACACGAGCGCCAGCAGCCCTTGACCAAACTCCCACTGCTCACCTTCTTCTTCTCGCACGACCGCAGCTTGATAACGTCTTCATCCGTCAGCGGGCCCACTGTTGGGATGGAGGGAGCCTCCTCGCCACCTGTGGGGCTGCGACTCTGCAAGGCAGCGGGGTTGGGATCTTCTCCCTGCTCCAATACCGCAGGACCTTCAGGGCCGTCTCCCAGACTCTCCTGGGCTGTTGTGCAGTTGGACACCTCTTGCTCCTCCGCAGAGCGCCTCGTGGCTTTGCCTCGCTTCCCGCCATCGCCGTGGGGCTTGGCCAGCCCACCCAGGTACTCGTCAGCCTTCTTGAAGCTAAATTTCCTCTTGCGCAGCTGGTGCTGGAGGTCCTTGGAGAGGTTGTTCCTCACCAGCGACTTCCCTTCCCACTGCTTGGCCAGGTCTGTGTTGACGATGTTCTGGTAGCC
>NW_010131068.1:0-839 GCF_000699245.1 Pterocles gutturalis
CGGCTGGCTGAGGGGTCTCCCACCCTCTGCTTTCCAGGCAGGTTTCGTGCCGATAACCTGAACAAGCTGAAGAACCTGTGCAGCAAAACCATCGGGGACAAGATGAAGGTGAGGCACGAAGGCAGACGGTCCCGGCAGCGGGTCACTGGTGGGACGTGACCAACTGGTGGCATCTTCCCCAGGTCTCTCCCTCGCGCTGTCGAGGAATATTTCTGCCCTGGAGCTTTACCCTTTAACCCTGCTGGGGTTTCTTTTTCCTGCCTCTGCAGAAAAAAGAGCCGGTGGGGACAGACGAGTCGGTACCGGAGAGCGCGCAGAACCTCGACGAGCTGACGGCCGACGTCCTGGGGGTGAGTGTGACCCCGTTTCCCCGCGGTGTGCTGTTTGCCTGCGTCCCTTGTCCAGAGTGTCACCTGTCATCACCCAAATTGGTGGCGTAAGGTGCCCAAAGCCCCAGCACCGCACGAGGGGACGCAGCCTGACCCCCCGGCCAGGAGGAGCCGTATTTACCCTGTCCCGCACCAGCAATTAGCGGCTCCTGCTTGTTGTCCTTCATCTAAAAACCGTTTGAGCCTCCCTCCAGGGCTCATCCTGCTCTTCCCTGGGGGATCTGAGCAGCCGCAGTCATTACGTGTCCCCTGCAAGTCCCTCCCTTCCCCTTCCCTGCCTGTTAAGGCGATGTTTAACGAGCGTGGCGCTGGCTGGCTTCTGCTGCCGTGGGAGCTGACTGTCCCCCTTGTCCCCGCCGGGCGCTGTGTGACACTAGAACTTCTCTGGCCCTTTCAGAGCCTGACTTAGGTCACTCCTTTGTCCCCTCGCGCTGTTGTTTGATGCGTTCA
>NW_010131069.1:0-19427 GCF_000699245.1 Pterocles gutturalis
AGGTTCTTGAAAGAGAGCCTGTGTAGAACGGCTCTGTGTCTGCTTTACCTGCACCCTCCTTTTTTCCCTGTGAATCCATGCTGACAGGCTGAGCTGCACCCTCGCAAACGCCAGGCAAGGAGGAACTCTGCCTTGTCAAAGGGCAACCGACCACTCACACAGCCCTTTGCATTAAGCTTGAAACCAGGATGTATGGCTTGAATACATCTGGCTGTCGGCTGACAAAATGGCATTGCTGTCACTCTGCGTTCACACTGCTAGTCGTCATTAGTTGCTCAAACACAAGATGAAAGGGCAGTGCAGCAGCTGCCCCAGCCCAGGGAGGTTTGACACGCTGCTCTCTCTCCTCTGCAAGGCCTTTACTCAAAACAACTTCATTTACACTTGAAGCAAATATTCCTTGTTTGTCATTAGCTCTAAATCTTACTACTTCTGTTTCAGACCTGAAGAAGGACTTGTGTGTTCCTGCAAACTGCCTTGTGCTTTTTCTGCCTTTATTTTGCACACAAACATAGCCTCACTTACGTCTTGCAGCAACATGGCTGCAGCAAAGCTAGAGATGCTTCACGTCCTTGCATAGTGAAGGAGCACAGCACTGCTGGGGTGTTCTGTGATTATTCACATAGTTTGCACGCACTTTGTCTGGCTGAAACCACTGCACCATGCAGGCCTAATAATTACACTGAAATGGGATGTCTTCTTTTTTAGGAATAGCAAAGAACTTTGTAGATGATATGGCTACCTCTCCTGAAATCAACATACCTGCAGATGTGAAGACAACATTTCAATACTCCTTCTGGGAAGGCTACCAGACCAAATTATATTCATCCTTAGTATTATCCCTGATTGCTGTGGGATATTCACCGCTGGATGAAAGTAGTGTTGGAGATCGCAAGAACACTGCACCAGGGCATCATTCTTTGTCCATTTTCTGACTGAGTCTTTCTCGTAGTTACAGGCAGTGTCAAAGGGCTTCCGCCATCTCCTAGGAAGATGGGCTAGCAAGGGGCTGAAGTGTAAGGATTCTTCAGTTCTCATCCCTGGGGTTAAAATATAAACGGGAATGTGGCAGAGGGGTGAGCTGGCTGACTGTATCCTGTATTTTCTACAGTAACGCCAGTGCTGTTTCTGGGCAATGCTGGCTCAGCTCCTCAAAGTGGTGACCTGCAGACAAGCTGTTGTCAGAGCTATTGTTTCAGAGTCAGTGCACACTTGGGCAGCATCTGTTATAGCCTGGTGCCATAGCACCCCAGTGGGAGACATAGCTCCTATGGATGGAGACACTCATGATATGGAGTCTTCAGGGAATAGCATTAGGTGGCATCTTAATGCTGCTACTCATTCAGTAATGCATAGGTTAAAATAGACAGCCTGTGCTGGGATAGTAGGCCTGTCCTGGGTCAGATGGAAGGGAATTTTCTCTTAAATAGGTCCTGTGAGTTGAGGCAGCATCCTCCTGTTTCCTACAGCCCTCCCCTTCATGTAACTCCAGGGCCAAATCCTGCTTAATTTATAGTCTCTGACAGTATCTTAGAGGAAGAGTGATAGCATGGTTGCAGAGCACAGGCTATCGCTTAGTATCTAAAGTGCCAATTTTCTGACAAAGTGTGTAGTCTGATACAGTGTTGTATAGTGTCTCAGTTTGATAGGGAACCTCTGTAAGTCACCTCAGACCAAAAAGTGGAGAGCTTAACCTGTTATATGGGTAATGACAAGGAGAAAAGCAAAAAATTCAGGCACAAATCTCCATTCTCTCCTGCCACAGAGATTAAACAAGACAGGAAAATACAATCTACCTGAAATATAACATACATTTTTTACCCTGTCTGATATCAGTGTATGGTTTCTGTTCGCTTCCCCCTCCCCAGGGCTGAGAGAGCTTTACAAGCGGGCACTTGTACACATATCCCCATGAAGTGTTTTGAGGGAAATAATTTTTGTTTTGCAATGTCCGTTGCTCACAGGATTGAAAATAGCTTTATCCAAATATCAAGTTTCAGGAAAGGCTTTAAAATTATGCTGTGAGGGTATAATGAGGGGGATTTCTCCTACTGGCTAAGCCAAGGATCTGTCTCTTCAGGACTGGCCAGTCTCTCATGACAAAATGGCATATTGGAAAAAGATATGAAAAACTATTTCTGATTGACTGCAGGCTGAGTCCCAAACATGATTAAATCACTAAAAATCCCACTGCAGGATTTGATGACTCTCAAAGAAGCTGGGTGATTGGAGGGAGGAGGAGAGGTTGAAATTTGCTGATTAATTTACTCATAAGTATAACTTGTAAGCTTACATTAGGAGCCTTAGCTTTCTATATAGTCAATGGACTGCACAGAGCACCTGCTGAAGAAGACAAAAAGCCCAGGGTTGGATCATGTGGAACTGATGTGGACTGAAACCCAAACAGGCACTAACTCAATCAAGCATTGAAAATAAACTTGATGGTTAGGTGGGCAAACAGCTCCTTTCCATTGTGGTATTTACCTGTAATACTACACAGTTCAGCCTGGAAGAGGTACAGAAATCCCATTCTCCTCCACAGTTATTTGCAAACTTTGGCAGAGCACATGATGAATTGCTGTGCCATCAGTGAGTGCAGACTTCCAAATGCCTTCGAGAGCAAGGAAAATCCTGGAAGAGGGGATCTTTGTGAGCATCGCCATGCTCTCACTTGCATATTCAGGAAGAAAAACATAAATAAACAGCAGTGGAAACACTAGGAAATGTCATTTGCAACACAGCTCTGGTCTGCTTGCACCTGCACTGTTAATGGTGATAGCAATGTTGCATGAAAAGCGGAAGGTGAACTGAGTGGGTTAGATTAATTCATCACCACAGCAAAGTGCAGGAACTTAAACAAAACCTTAAACAAAAGGAAGGGTGAAGAGCAACGTGGATTGGTTTTCATTTGTGTCTTTTCAAAATCTGCTAGAATCAAAGGAAAAAATAGTTTTAAATGATTAGGGGCCATTCCTCAGCTTAGAGCTCCACCGTCAACCCAATTCAATCTGTGAGCCACTTTTCTGGCCCATTTTATCCTTTTTTCTGCTTTCAAATAACATACCACTCTAACAAATCTAAGCAGGCAAATTATTTCTCATCCTGCTCAGAAGCTTTGAAAGCTAAACTTTTAAACTAAAACCATCCTTAGTCTTCAGAGATGCTAGGAATTGAAAGTAAATTCAACTTTAGCCATTGATTTCACATAACTGCTCCTATATGTAGCAGTAGAATACCTTAGTAGGACATGGCTGTAATAATGGTTGGTGATATTTTTAACCTTTTTTCAGGTATTTTATGATGACACACAAAAACTGTTGTTTGCATAGCAAACAATGTGTACGGTATCAAAGGGAAGTGACCATCTATCTGCTTGAGGAGGCAAAGTAATAATGTCTTAATACCCGTACATTTCCCCAGGATCTCAGATTAAAATAATTTATTCACATTAATAATAGGTTAAGCTGAGCTGGGCGAGGTGAGTGTAAGATAGGTTGTGGATGATCCTTCTACATTGTTTTGCAGATGGAGAATGAAAGACACAGGAACACTTAGGCCAAGACTTTCAAATTAAGGCACTAATCTTTAATGGTTCAGTTTTGGGTGCTTATCTTCAGAGAATTCAGTGGCAGGTTTTCAGGACTAATGATCATACCCAGCTACAGCAGCGGTTAAGGATATTCTCTCCAGAAATGCAGTAGCCATTTTGTCAGCTGAAATTGGTACATCTGAAGTTGGAACCCACCTTTGAATATCATCCTCACAGGCTTTTATCTTAAAGAGAGACTGCCAAGACTGCATGTAATCAAAATCTCTGAAAAAAACCCCAATCTTTTACGCAGTGACAGGGCTGTTTTCTCTAGCACTACTGAAGATAAATATGTCAACAGTAACAAGTAATTTCACAAAAAACTGGACTAAGATCTCCTGGATTTCCACCCCTTTGGATACTTTATTGACATATATTTCACTTACTCCCAAAACCAGAAATCCCTTTCAAGCCTATCTAGGAGATTGAATCTTCATCCAGATTTCCCAATTTCAGTCTTTCAATAATTGTACATTAAGCTGCCGAAGTACCAATGTATGTGATAGCTCTCAATTTAAATAAGGCATTTTAATCTTCAAAGTGACAGTGAAAATATTGCCTCTTGTTATGTTATTCCATAGTGGCAGATAATTTAGAATAAAATCAGATGAGTTTACTATGGAAGACACTCTTTAGGAAAGAACAAGAGCTGCCTCTTCAAAGTGTATATCACCACTAGTATCAAGAGCTGGATGTAGGCTGCCCAACTGGAGGGGTCTTAGCTCTCTCTTTCTGGCTTACCATTGCAGCTTGAAGATGAAGGTTGAAGGGTAAGCCCAGGACCACACATTTTCTGCAGTGGAATTACCAGGCAAGAGACAGTTTTATTTTATCTCTTTTGGAAGCAAAGTCATATTGAAAATTCCTCCTAGATAAGCAGCTGGCAAGCCAGAGGATTCTTTTTTGGTTGCTTCTACATGAAATTCCATTTTTTAAATAATTATGACAAGAGAAAGAGTCACAAAATCTTCAGTGTGAATTGTGACTTCTTGTTCCAAAAGTATAACAATTTTCTTTCAAAATTGTCTTAAATTTCAAGCCAGTTCCATTAAGAATCACCTTTGCAGAGTCTCATGATTGACGGTAGATACACGCTCATTCTAAAGAGCTGACGGTGACTTTCATATCCTTCAATTACTGTCTCTCTAATTCATATTACATTTTATTCCATTATACAAAGCTTCTCCTTGCAACAGGGTACAGAATATAGATTCAGATTTCTGGTGCCTCAAAGGGAGAGGACAAATGGGATTCAGATTCAGCTCTTTGTGGAAAACATGCAAGGTGCGAGATATTGACTGAAATAAATTCTCAAACTCTCCACTAATTCAGAAGCATTGTGATGGAGAAGAATCTTAATGAGATGATGTTTTTGAGGTAATAGGAGACACAGGAAGAAATACAGTTGCTTTTTTTGACTGCTTCTTTCTTTTTGATTACTTAGGCTATGAAATCAAAGCACAGGTAGGACTCAATTCCTATGGTTTAAAGAAAATTCTGCTTCTGCCTTGGCTCGGCTACAAGGTTAAGGGGACAACAGGACACTTTATTTTTCACTCTCCCACCTGTACCCTATATTTAGATGATCTCTGGTGAGGCTGTGTGATGATCAGTACTAGAAGCAAGCCACTTTTCCAGTCTTCTAGCAGTAAATATTAATTCCTTGATGATTTCAAATTTAAAGACGACACGAAGATTTGACTGATGGCAAATACCAGTGAGAAAGGGTCAGTCATGAAAAGTGGTCTGAATTACCTGGAAAATAAGGACCATTCATGAGAGAGATAAAAGTTCAAATAAACTAAGTTGGAGCTGTAAGTCTAGAAAACTGAATGCACACAGGGTTTAGAAAATCAGACTCTGTTCCCAGGGAAGTAGTGACACAGGAAAATACATAGGGCTTAGAGTTGAAAAGCAACGTGACATGAGACTCCCAGAACAATTCTATTGGGAAAAAAAAACCCCAAGCAACAAAAATGCTCAGTCCCTGGAAATGTAAGACAGAGTAACAAGTAGGATTAGAGAGGGATTTACTCTGTACACAGTGTAGTGAGAGCCAATACCAGAATACTGAGTCCAGATTTAAAAGAGAACATTGAAAAAAATAATTGAAGTGCTAGAGAAAAACATTATACCAAGCGACTTAAGAGCTCAATCTCTTTAGTTTTTCTTAAAGGAGTGACTTGATTGCAGTGTGTAAGTACCTTCCTGAGAAGAAACTGCCTGGTGGTAGGCTTCTTTAATCTAGTGGAGGAAAACATAATGAGAGTCAGAAAGCATAAACTGTAGCCAGAAAAAAAATAAAAATCAACTGAGATATAAAGCAAAACTTTGAGCAGTAGGAAAAAATAACCAAGGACAGTGGTGGATTGATGTCTCAAAAACAAGACCATATTCCTACCTAGAATGATTCTTTAGCAAAAATGTGCTTTAGTTAAAGAGAAGCTGCTGGGATCCATTCAGCCCAAATCAAAATAAAACTAGAAGTAGCAAGGGATATTTGCTTTACTGGAAACCAAACACCCAGGGAGTACCAGAACAACCAGGTCTTGGTTCTGATAGGATCTCTTTTGGTAAAAACACAAAGCAGTTGTCACGTGTTGTTTTATCTCAAAGTTCATGCTTTTCTCTTAACTGGTAACCAAAAATAATAAATCCCTGAAGGGTTAAATAATCTAAAGATGTGACCGACTCCCATATTTAAAGCTTTCTGTTTTATCAAACACAATGCAACATGACTTGTTTGAATTTGCTTATTTCTAATACTAACCAGCTGCATCCTCTACAGTTAAGCAAACTTATTTTACTGACTGGTCTAGCATTGATTCTGATTTGTGGTTGGGGTAAATCACTGGTATACAGTGCTTGATAATGCTAATCAACATGCCCTCTTTTGAGTAATGAACACAGATATGGTTGCTCAAAAAACTTTCATTGCACTTCCCCTTCTCTATACTAATTTCAGATGCTCATGCTCCAGTGGATTGTCAAAAACCATTTACCTGACAGATTTTTAATATCGTGTTTTTCCTTAGTGGTTCATCTCTAACATTAATACAAGTGCTAATCACTTCCTTCTAGCTTCAGCTTGTATCATGATGTACAAATAGAGATGTGGACATTTAAAACTAAAGAAAATTAACAAATTGAATAAGGAAGATAGTTAACAAATTTTCTCATTAATCAAATTCTAAAGAAAAGTGAGTTGTCTGCAGGAGAGTTTTTATTTTACCCTGAAGGATGTTGCAATTTCTGTGTTCCTTCATCTGATTAGTGCGATAAGAAAATGAAAGTGGTGCATTTGTCTTTAACCAAGACTATTGCTGTACTTTTCAAGGATAACACTGGATTTATTATGTAACTGAATTTTTGGCATGCCTCTACTTATAGGAAATGCTCTTTTCATAGCAGGAGTTTGCCTGCTTTTGCTGATTTCAGATAGAGCTGAAGGTCCAACCACACAACCCACCTTGAAACTGTGCCTGTACTGTTCTACTGATGCTGACAAACTTGCTGATTTTTTGATTTTTTGATTTTTTTTTTATTTTTTTTGATTTTGCTGAAGGTCCAACCACACAACCCACCTTGAAACTGTGCCTGTACTGTTCTACTGATGCTGACAAACTAGGCCAGCTGGCTAATTAATTAAGGATGAGCTAGTTGGTGATGTGCACCTGGAAATTGTTAGATGGCTGGAGGTTACATATTTATGAGTCCTCCTGTGGAATTTGGAGGTTGTCTGTTTGTTTCCCTTGGTCCCTGCTGGTAAAGTTCAAAGAAAGTGATCTCTGAGAATCTGAAGCATAATTTTTCTCTTCTGGCCAGGTGCAATTAGTTGTATTTATTGGTAATAGGAATGCAGATTAGAAGTTGACAGGAGTGAAAGTGGAGAAAGCAGACTGGGTCATTGTGTGTGATTAAATTTCTTTTGCAAAATAACTTCTGGGGAAATTAAAGAAATAATTATGCAATTGAATTATGCATCAGGGTTGTGTTTTTGTAGGTCAACCCAAAGACTGAAAGTAAAGGTGTACATGCCATGATACTTAATACACCTCATGCTCTCACAACAGAGACAGAGTGAGAGCTACTCCCAGGCTGTTAGCTTTTGAACTTTCTTTTTTACTCTTCCTGTTATGTGCAACAGCTGTGTGTTTTTCCATGGTGTAAGTTCTGATATGTTGCCTCATCACAATTTGAGGCTGAAAAATTATGACACTAATATGCAGATGATCCAATAAAACTCTTCTGTTGGCCAGAAGGAGAAGTTTTTCAGGTCTATAATGATATTTGTAAGTAGAAATAAGGATAAGTCACTTAGGAATAATATGCTGAGATAAGCTTGGGTATATAGAAAGAATGTTCAGACAATATGTAGTGCAAATGTAAATCTTTTTTTGAGAGAGACTAGGGTTTTTTCCCTCTACTAATAACGTTTTCTTGCTGGACTCAGTGGGAATGTGTCTTGGAGTCAAAGATTTCTGAGTTGTATTGCACAGTGTAAAAAATTAGGCAGACAATTTTAAAGATGTTAGTGGATAATCAGTCATGGAGGTCAGCAAGGCTCCTATCCTTCTGTTCTAGTGCAGCACAGTTTAGTGCATCGAAGCATTGCATTGGATTAACTAATCTGTGTTGGAGCTTAAATTTAAGATTTAGTTCATCTGAACAAGCTCCTACAAGTCAGCTGAGCCATGGTAACTCTTGTTTTTAGCCTGTGTCAAATCTGAGATCATTTAGCTTTGCCCACCATGAAACTACTGGCAACACAATACAAACATGGGCTCCTACAGTGAACAGCTTATTTTAGAGGCAGATGATAGGAACTTTTTTTCTTTCCTTTTCTGTTAATACTGGTGGTTTAAACAACATTTTTTGCCCTTTTTTTTTCAGGACTGTCTACAGAGTTCTCCTGTTAGTCTCTGCTACCATCTGGTCTTCTGTTTCAGCAGCCCAAAATATCATATAGATTTTTTTTTTAAGCCATTGCCAATTTCACTGAAAGAAGAAGAATGCATAAAAAAGAGCAGAACAGAATAACTGAGAAATTTACAGGAGAAAAAGTTGCAAAATTATGGAGAAGCTTTTATTTGTTGACAAGTTTAAATGAAAGCTCAGATATGCCTTTCTGAGTAGGTGGTGGTGTTGCTCCTCTCCCATCTCCAGCTGACACTCCAGGTTTCACTTGACTAGTGTCACAAAGCACATCGCTTGGGTACAGAGAAAGACAGAAAGATGGAAAGTAATTGCACAAAGACCAGATTATTTTGGGTGACACCAGTTCAATATTCCCCAACAAACATGATATTGCTTTTTATATTTTTAATAACCCAAGGGAAGAGAAACAGATCATGAGACTCGAAGACTTTAGTACACAACTAAAATGTATGGTTTTGTTGTTGCTGTTGACTTTTGCCCTCCTGGAACAAAGAAGGAATGAGACAGACCTCCGACACCCATGACAAATGCAGGCTGCAGCCACAGCAATTTGGTTGCATTAATTTTCTTTAAAAGTCTGTCTTTATTGTCTGCATTAATGATGTTATTTATTGTCTAGTAAACAAAAGGTTGCCCCCCAGGAAGGAGCAACTAATGAGAGGCTGTACCCAGGGAGGAAATTTAAAAACAATATATCCAAAGAGGAAAACTACGTGGGGAGGTGTTAGCTTGGGATGCTATCTATCTATCTGTGTGTCACGTTGAATTATGTGCATACTGTACACTGATGACGATTAAGGTTTATGAATTTACAATGAAATAATGTTATTTGACAGAGACCCAGAGCATTGAGAATAACAAATTATTTAGGTATTAAAGCCAAGCTGTGTAGGTAATAGTGGGTTAAAGAAGAAAAAGGCTGATGACAACAGCATTACTCAGAAAATTAGAATAAAATGTGTCATAGCTTTGCTGAACTTTAAAGGCAGAGGTCATGGAGTGGAGGTGGTGAAAGAGACACAAGTCCTCCTTTTCTGTGAGATTAGAGATACGAAAACCCCTACTCCAAAACTCTTTCTATAAGAATTTTACAACCTCTGCTTCTTGTTTGGACTGTGATTTGCAGAAGAAAGGAAAGAAAAAAAGGCTAAGTGAACTTTCTTGTGTGTATGAAGATCAAGACCTGTGAAAATTCACTGTGAAGGTCAGGAAGCATTCTTAATGGTAAGATTTACTGGGATTGTGAAATCATTTCCCCGAAGGAAGCTGCTGCGGCAGACCCATCTCTTGTCCCATTTAAAACTGAGCTTCCAGATGTATGGGGGAATCTCGTGTAGTGAGCAGTCCTGCCAGAGCCAAGGAAGCCTCGATGCACTGGCAGCCCTAATGCACCTTCCCTATTTCTAGTGTCTGACAACCCGTTAAAGCCCTTTGGGTAGCCCAGCTGGTTTGGGAAGAAGGTTTGAGTAATTTCTTCTTTTTGGCCTAACTAGTCTGTCCACTTTTAGTGATGTTCCATTTCATTTGCTAAAAGCAGCTTCATTTTGACAGTTGTAATCCATGGATTTCTTTAGTATCCTTGTGGTCCACTGTTAATACCTCTAGAGAATATACAGGCTTCCTGCACAGCTGGAAAAGAATAGTCCATTATGATTTCTGTCTCTGTTAATGCTCCTTTGACATTGTGAGAAATTATGTAAAGAGCCCTAAGATTCTTATTTCTGTTGCCAGCTGCCTACAAGAGAGTTTAGATGGGGAGTGGGAAAGTTATGATTTGTGGTGCCATGCTATGACAAAAGAGGTGGGAAACAACATTCACTCACACTTAAACTTGGTCCAAAAGTTGAAAAGGGAGAGACTGGGTCATTACTTGCAAACCATTTGTGTTACAAGCTTCAGGTAGCTGCTTGTGCTTCAGCTTAGTTTTGGAGGAGATAAATGGATCCCCAAAGAGCTGAAGGCTATGAGAGGAGAGAGCTAGATTTCCTCTCTTGTTATGTCCTGCCTGGGATCTGGCTAATGTGCCTTCTTATTCCACTCAGTGCAACACCATAAATGTCAATAAGGCTTTCATAACAAGGAATGTACCCCCTCCACAGCAATGCAGCAAGCCAAAAAATGTGCTCCATGCACGGTGATGAGCATATTAGAAAATACCAAGGTGGAGAGGTTGTTAAACACAGCCGCAGTCAGGGCAGCTGGGTCACAAATTCATGGTGGTGTGTTAGCTCACTCACACCACTTCTTGCTGTTCATGAGTATTCGGGAAGGTGGATGTTTGCAGAAGGGCTGTTCCTAAGATGATCATTGGTATTGCATTGTGAACAAGAGCACGTGTGTACGTAGAAATATTTCTGTATTCCTTATTCATGTATTTAAACAGTTTCACTCAGCCAGGGATCAGAAAGCATGCCATGAGATTCAAGTTATCCACCACATCCTGTGAATGACAAGCATCAAGGGAAACCTGTGTACAACTTGTCGGCACAGATTCATCTGTGGAAATCAAGATCAGTTTAAAAAGAAGTTTCTACCTTGGCCAGTTAATGTATTCAAGTGATTACTTGGTTTGGATGAGTAAAAAGCTGACGAAACTTTTACTCTCATGTTTCTTTTAATAAACATTGGAAATGGAAAAGGATCATAAAACCTATAAGCAGAAAGGAAAAGAGCATGATGATCCCTACAGAGAATGGAATCTTTCATTGCAAATTACTCAAAGGTTTTACAAACCATGTATACTGCTTTGCTATTTATGGAAAGGTGAGGAATGTGCATATGCTTCAGTCTTCTTTCTTTTTCTCAATATTTCTTCCTATTAGAAAGTCTAGAGTTAAATTGCCTCACATTCTCCTGCCATACAAAAAAAAAAAAAAAAAAAAAAAAAAAAGAGGTGTTTTTTTTCCAATTATTTGGGCACAAAATGCCTCAAGAGCAGAGCACACAGACTGAACAGCTATAACAGGCTCAGATACCTTTTTCTGTCAAACAAATGTGTAACTTTTTTTTTGTGTACATTAAAAAAAAAAATAATCTCTCTTTATAAAGCCCTGAAATGGAAATGGCTGCAGGAGTTGAAAGGGCTGTTTTTGCAGTTTCATCAAGTGTTCCACAGTGTATAAATGTTTTAGTTTCTCTAAAGAATGTTTACTCTGTCGGGCAGTCTGAGGCCTGAAGGTGCTGATGAGCAGGAGGGTGATTTCCACTTTAGTGTTACTGTGAGGGTGGTGAGACACTGGAACAGGTTTCCCAGGGAAGTTTTGCCTGCCCCATCCTGGAGGTGTTCAAGGCCAGGCTGGATGAGGCTTTGAGCAACCTGGTCTAGTGGAGGGTGTAACTGCCCATGGCAGGGGGGTTGGAACTTGATGATCTTTAAGGTCCTTTCCAACCTTAACCATTCTATGATTTTATGATTCTATGTTTTGAAATTTGGTTTAAGATGGTAACACAGTAATTAGGTGAAGTTGTGTGTATAACCACTTGTGTCTCTGTGGCAGCTTAAGTTGATGCAAGCCTGGACTGCTCCACATGTTCCTGCATTCTCCTCTGCTGGTATTTAGTTTTCTTGTGGCCACATAGGGAACCAGTTAAGGAAACTAATCTGACTGAAAATTAACCTTACAAAATAGAAATTAATTTTCGAACCAGGATAAGTTGCAAACTGTGAACTGTAGGGACCCGAAATAAGCAAGTGTAGCTGTCTGCTAGGACTTCTGCTTACATCTGCACTTTGGGTAGCCTCTGTTCTGTCATTAACTGAAGCATCCTCACATGGCAACAAAAACTCATAACTTGGTGATGTTACATGGGCCTGAAATAATACTCAGTCATTTCTCAACTGTCTTTTCAGACAGAAACACTCACACAGGATCAAAAGGACAGTTGTTGACAGCAGCACAGCCTAGCTGCCTGTGTTGCCAATGCTTGATGCCTGAGAAGATCACTGCTGAGAGACAGGATGGCCTCTGGTGGGATGGTGGCCTTTCCCAGCAATAAGAACCATGGCCCCAGAGGAACAGCAAGCCTTGATCTCCTAGCCCCCACTTCCCATCCCAGTTCTCCCTCATCATCTCATCTCATCTCCATCTCCATCTCCATCTCCATCTCCATCTCTCTTTGTAAAGGAAATGTCTTGACCAAGCTCCAGTTCACCGTTCTGGAAGGAATCATGGACCACTACTGAGAAGCCTTGACCCTGCATTCCTCCAGCCTGAGCAACCCAGAGGACACCTCGCATAAAGTGATTCAAATCTGTAAATTAAATTGTTGAACTCAAGACCACTATCATGAAGTCTGACCCCTTATAATTGGACTATGGTTTCCATGACACAAAGACAGGAGAATGACTATTAAAAGATCACTAAATGAAATAATCTTGAGTCTGTCAAGGAAGTTCTTGTGCGCTTCAAAGGTGCTGAGGATCTACTGTGCTGGCTTTTTCCCCTCAGTTTGTATTAGCACTTTGAAGACTGATTTTAGTACTTTTTATTGGTAAGGTGTTGAGTCTTGGCTGCAAGAATGAGGGTCACTGTAGCCAGAAGCTGTGAAAGTCAATTTTGACTTAACATCAACCCTGCTGCTTTAGCTCTGGGACTCTGCTATTCCAGACACACATTTGTGGCAGATTGACTGGGGGACTGTGAAGCAATTACAAGAGCACTTGGATACTTGTCCAAAACTGCCAAACTCTCATTCCTGTCCATCAAAGTCAGAAACCCCAGGTGGGATGCCATGTGCTTGCAGGCTAGTGCCTTGTCTCACATACATCTCCATGCCCAGTATCTGCAGTACTATACTTTAGTACAAGGCAAAAGCTGATAGAATACCATGTTGGTTTTCTTTCTTTTATTGGTGAAATTACTAACAGCATTTACTGACAGTAGCAACATTTTCAAGCCTGTACTGAGGTTAACATTTTAAGGTTTCTGTGGGTTTTCTCTCTTCTCTATACACCATGATTATCCAGGGGCATTGTGAAGAATCGTATTTGGAGAGTCACATGAAAGCAAGCCAGCAGACACCACAATGAATTGGCAAGTGTTTATATGCCTGCTCTAGATGACACATTCCCTCCATGGCTAACAGCTGGTTGAGATTCTCCCTGTACACAGGGACAACTGCAGCACAACCTTATTTGTTTGAAGGCCGCTGCTCCAGGAGAATTGCAGTGGACACGGTGTACAAGTGGGGTGAAGGGGAAGTTTTGAGTAGGCACAAGCCTTCTGGTGAGTGCAGTGTCTTTTCTCTTGTGAGAAGAGAAAATGTTTGTATTTAGGAAATTAATTACTAACTGGAAAGGACTAGTATAGCAACATTTACCACATGTGTGAGTCACATGTGACTAAATAATTTCTCTGCTGGCATATGAAACAGTGCCTTCCACTTTCTGCCGCCATGCCCCACATGCATCTCTGTCTCCCACAGATACTTCACAACAAGTTCCACCATGAGGAGACCTCTAATGTTTTCATGGTTGAGGGATAATGAGAATGGAGTAAGGCATTAATGTGTCAAAGGCAGATGATCATCCCCTGCTGCTACATAACAGCCAAAGCATTTATTGTCAGAGCAGGAGGCACTGATCCTCTGACAGTGCTGTGTTATGATATTATCCCAAATGACTGAGATAATTCCATCTGATGAATGTGGGTACACCAGAGTGACAGTTGCCCTGTGTGTTCCTTCCTTTTTTCCTCCTTAGGAAAGTAGCGTTCATTCTCTAAAATACTGTATTTACTTCTGTATCAGTATTGGTTCCCTGCAAACAGATTTTGACCTTAAAGCCTGCATGTATTTTGCACCTCTTCTCAGTCTTGCTGGTGGCCCAAGAATATGACTGTTATTTGTGCGCAGTGACTGTACAAACAAATAACAAAGAAATACTGGGTAAAAATCCTGGATTAGGAAGATATTACCAGCCTCACTCACCTAAAAAGTCTCAAGTGCTAAAGCCTGGCTCACTCCCATACGTCTGGTAATGTGCTGCATGTATCTCTGAGTTGCTTACTTCTCCGCTGAACAGTGCAACCCTTCCTCTTGGAGGCACTTTATTTTGGCACCTTACTTGTCAGCAAAGAGACTCTGCAAGCAGAACTTAAAAGCGTAAAGCAAATATTTATTGGATAACATGCATGAGAGAGAGGGGATTTACAGAGCTACCAGGCTAAATATTGTCAGGATCACCACCCTGGTAATGCACTCGAAGAGTCTTTCCTGACCAACCAGGCATCAGTCGGGAGGGGAAGGGTCGATCCCTGCTGCTCCCTGAAGCCAATCCTCTGTGTTGATGAGATGCCATTTCCCTGCTTTTTCCCTTAGGATTTTATAGCTTTCTGTTTTGATGGTTTTGGTCTTGAGTCTCTGAGCTACCTGCAGACCCTGACCCAACAACCCTACTTCTGTCTATAATTTTACCTTTCTTATTTTGCAGAGCTCTGTTCCACAAACTTTCTCACAGCTGTTTTTCAGAGTTAAGTGATTTCATGAGAAGTCCAAGCCAAGATGGCACAGCCGTGTCAGATCAGAGTTGGGGCTTGAATCCTTGGGGCACAGAGCTGACCCCCAGAGGGAGGAAGGCTACAGAGGGAGTGAGTTAGACCAGGGTTGGCTTACAAAGACCAGAATACATAGGTAGTAGCGGTTTTATCAAATCGCTCCATATACACAGTCTACCAAACCTAGCAGAAATGGGCAGCTGGAAGGTTTAATGAGATACAGCTTACATGAGCTGATGAGCATAAGAATTCTATGTACCAGATTAAGCTGCAGACCATGATCATTTGGTCTTCTCTGGTGCACTGGGAATTGTCACCTCTCTTGCCATATAGATATTTTTTGCCAGTTCCTTAAGGGGTCAAAATTTTTCTCCCAAAGGAAACCTCTAGCATGGAAAAAGCCACAGAAAATTCACCTGCAGCTGCCAAGGTGCCATTTGCTAGCCCTGATTAGTAATGTCTACAACATTTAACAGAAATAGTTGGTAAAAAAGCTGTGTGAAGCTTTTCTGTGTGATTGATGTCCTTAATGGCATGTTGGACGGTGTTTGACATGGCATTTATCTGTCTTGTACGAATGAGGAAGAAAGAGAGGAAGTTAAGATCGGTTTGTATCTCCCACTCTACAGCAGGGTCTGTGAAAGCACAGAAAACTAACAGGAAGTGTTTATACTGGAAATACGACAAAACCAGTAATAGAAGAATGTTTCTTATCACAGAATCACAGACTGGTTAGGGTTGGAAAGGACCTCAAAGATCATTGAGTTCCAACCCCCTGCTATGGGCAGGGACACCTCCCACTAGACCAGGTTGCTCAAAGCCTCATCCAGCCTGACCTTGAACACCTCCAGGGATGGGGCATCCACAGCTTCCCTGGGCAACCTGTTCCAATGCCTCACCACCCTCACAGTAAAATATTTCTTCCTAATGTCTAATCTAAATCTTCTCTCATTAAGGTCTGGGTAAGCTGCAAATCTTCTTGCCAAAAGTTGATATGAATGAATGCTGAAAGCTTTAAAGATTTCAAGATAAGATGGGATAAGTTCTTGAAAGATAAGTCCATTGAGAGTCACTGTACTCACAGAAGCCATGCTTGGCTTCAGAGGTCTCTGAGCCTCACATTGCTAAAGCTTGCAAGAAGCACTGAGGAAATCACTTGCATTTGCTGCATTTTGACACTCCTCCCTAGGTGTCAACTGTGAGGTTTCATCTGATCCAGCATGACTGCTCTTATATGTTTGTGTACTGTTATGATTGCTCTGTGATAGAAAATGAACTGGTTTTGAATGTCCTTTGCTGAAAAAGCACTTATTTAGCAACATAATTATCAACAGGAGGATGCCCTGGTGTAGGGGGACAGCAGCTATGACCATCTTCTGTTGTCAGTCCATTCCTCAGCAGGCCACCGGTTCAGGAAATTACCTCATATTTCTACTTCTGGTTCATGGATATTTGGTAGGTGAGAGAGTGATCCCTGACTTGTGAATTCTCTAAACTCACCAGGGACACAGATTGGACCGTTCCCTTGCCTCTGCCCACCTTGGCACTATTATTCATTCTCCCAGGTGACTATGGAAGGGCAACTTGAAATTGTAAGGGATAACATGGGAGACTATTCTGTGGAAAACACCTGATTATCAGTGGAGTATAATCTTTGTATATAGGGACATGGTTCTTTTGAAAGCATGTCTGATCCTGACCTTGGTTTTGTATTTCATACGTGACTTCTATTACCAGACTGCTAAAATCTGGTCTAGCATCTCCCTACCTCCCTTCCTTCCCTTAGTAGTCTAAAGGCCTCCATTTTCTGACCACTATCACTAGTGTCCCTCATGCACAAATAAAACTCTTCGTAGAGATACCTTGAAATCCTAATGAAAACCTTTGAAAAAAATGACAAAATATGCTGCAGAACAGAACTTTGAACTCTATTGCTTATGATGCCCAACTATTTATGATTATCTGCAGCCTAGTTCCATCTCAGTAAAACGATAAGAAAGAATTCCAAGAAGTAGGAAGAAATTTTGGGTTCTGTGGGGCTGACTGTCAAATCTTCTTATCTCCAGTCTCAGTAAAAGCACTACTCCTACCCTTTTTCTTTCCCTAGAGGTTTATGCTTCTCTCAGATCAGACAGCACTGCTGACATTTTAGTTATTCCCAATGGAAGAGGTTTTTCAGGGTCTACACAATGTGCTGAGTGTTCCTTAACAGAAGAGAATGCATGAAAGATGATGTAGGGTGTGACTCTGTAAGTAAAATACCAGGAAGATACAGGTAGGTATGAAAAGAAAGGTCAGCAGAGTTAACGCTGTTTGCCACTCTTTTTACTCTGATGATGGTTTGTCCTTCCTACTCTTCACTAAACTTCAGTGAAGACATAAGTTACCTCCAGGCTAGTAGCTCTGTCACACATCTCTTGGTCCTACACTGCCCTCCATGTACCTTGTGGTGTGTTTAGACAGCAGAGCAAATTTCTCAGCAAGCGTGGGTCTCCCCACCACCATGATCTCCACTGGTGCCTCTGAGGGAATCTGAGTTCTCATTAGCTGCATCAGCTGGTGCAGAAAATTCAGGAGAAAAATGGAAGCCTTTGACTGCAAGGTGTTTTGGGGTGTCATTACCAGTTCCTCAGGACAGAGCAAAATGACTCACTTGTGAGTGTGGGGGGAAGGACATTGACTTGAAGCTACTGGCCCAGGTCAGGAATTCTGAAAAGCCATGAGAGTGGAGCAGGGCAGTGGTTCTTACCACACAAAACACCTGACTGCCAACAGAAACCTAGCTGTTGTTTGTCAGGGTTCTTGTGGGTGCTTGCAGCTGGGGTGTGAGGGGACCTCTGAGGTTCTAGTACATAGAATGGGGATGGTGATAGGGCCCATGTCTGATGGTGCACTGTTTCCCCCTCATTAGGCTAAGTTCCAGGGTGACAGTAGCATTTCTTTACACCACTAGAGAAATGTCAGGGTACATGTTTCAAGCAGTTTGTGAGCCATTCAGGTTCTGTGGCGATGAAGGTCTGAAGTAGGTCAGTCAGTAATATACCTGCCATTCATGGCTGCCGTGTTGATGTGTATAAGGATCATGGTATTCCTTCAAAAGCAGAGAAAAGTCTTACAGCCCACTGTTGCATATATGCACATTTTGTAACAGTGGGGAAACACCTGGAAAGATGGACTGCTGAGATAAAGCTGAAAGTCTTATGCTTCCCAGTGACTTTTAGCAAGAGGTCTGTATGTTGCCTGCTATTGTTTGACCAGATCACTTGAAAAAAAAGATCCTCTCCTGGGCTTTTTCTACGACGTCACTACTATTGACAGGTGACACTCGTTTTATGTGCAAGCCAAAGTGTGATGTTACTACTTAGTGTGCGGGACCACCTACCAATGTCAAAGCTAAGCCAAAAGTCTAACGGAAAGCAGGCTTTATTGTAAAATCTCTGACACTTTTTACAGACAGCTATTGCTAGAACACCTAGAGAACAACTTTCTCTCAAGTACTTATGCTCGTCCTGTTCAGGTGGAAACCAGAAGGGTTGAAAATCATATCTGAGCTTTAAACTTCTAAGTGAGGGTGAAATTTAAAGTCACCTGACTTGATGGCGCTCACTAGCACTTTGCTGTTGTTCAGGGAGCCTTGTTAATATTTGATGGCACATGGGCCAAAAGAGAGTTAAGCTGCCTTTCTTGGAGTTGTGTTGTTTCTGCCATGCTTTTCTGCCTCCTCACTGGACTGGATGTTGCGTGATTAACAGGCACGCATTAAGCAGATGTGTTGAATAAGATGACACCATTTTCCTGTCTTAGAATCATGTTCTTGGTGTTTAAAATGGGAAAGGCAGTGGCCTTAGCTTAGAAATGAAAAACTGTGTACTTGGGGTTGAAGATGTCTGTATCTCAGATTCATAACCGAACACTTAACAGTGTTGACTCAAGGCCCTCTTCCTTTCCAGCATGGACTTGTTGAGCTCAGTGTAATGTGGGACTTTGAAGTGTGAGGTGGTTTGCAGACGCGTGTTGTATATGACATCTGAGGTCAGAGTGTGTAATAGTCTCCCTTGGTATGTTTGGCCCAGGCTATGCTTTCCTGCTTCCCACTGCTGTGTTGATCTTACATTTTATGGCTTGATTTGTCTGTCCCAGATTTCCACCTTCCATTACGGGACTTTTTCTCTCCCTTTATAGTATTTCAAACTTTTTTCAGTTCAGCAAACAGTTTGTTCCCCACTCTGTCCTTCAAATAAAGTTTTCTTTGGCAATCCCTGTCAGGATAAATTCAATAACTCTTTAACTCAGAAGGATCCCTGAGGAGGAAGCTGAGAGTCAATGCTACAATTATTCACATTTTGGTGAGAGGAATGAGACTTCTCAGGAATAATTTCAAACAAAGCGGTAACAGTTTATTCCTG
>NW_010131069.1:19437-58918 GCF_000699245.1 Pterocles gutturalis
GGAAGTGTGCTGGAGGGAACCCGATGGCCTCCTGAGCACCATCAGGAAGCATAAAATGGATGGGCAAGGAGAGGAAGAGAGAGAGGCATTAACAAAGAAAAATATCTCATTTCCTCCTTCAAACTAATTGGAAAAATGTGTTAGTAGTTGTGGCAATGGTAATTTCTCAAGGTGGTAACAGCTGCAGCCTGTCCTGGAGTGGGACTGGCCACAGGTTTGACCTCTACCCAGAATGGCTGCAATTAGTGCAAATGATGGCAGCTTTTCTTGCAATGTAAACATACACACACACATATATAAAAACATACCTACATATGCATATGTAAGGAGTTTTTTTCCACTCAGGATCTACGCCTCATTTATAGTAATTCTTGACTATACATACATTTACAGAATAAAAATGATAAAATGTAGCAGAAAACATTGTTTCTTTTTCCTTTTCCTTTTTTTTTTTTTTTTTTTTTTTTTTTTTTAAATTGTGGTTTCCTTTTCCTTTTTTTTTTTTTTTTTTTTTTTTTTTTTTGAAACTGTGGTTTAATTCACTGCATGCTCTCTGTTCTCATACTCACTTGAGGCTACCTTGCTACATGAAAATGTAGGGAGGTATGGAGGGAGAACAGAAACAGTGTGACCACATCGGTCACGATATTTTAGAAAATGGAATTGCTTATAAACACTGATGTAAGTTCTAGGCACTAAACAGAAATTTAGGGATTTCCTTTGACATATCAAGGTATGCTTACATCACCCACCCTCTGTAATCTAACTGCAATGTTGGTAAGCCCATTTATATTTTCCTTATGAGCAGGGGCAGCTCAAATTCTGACGTTGCTCACCTGGGCTGCTCTAATTCCACTGCTTAGCTGGGATGGACTCTGTGCCAACAAAAATGTGTAGCGTAACTCCTCTCTGTCACAGCCTCTGGCCCTGAAATATCACTGCTCCCTGACCAGGGGAGAGGCGTAGGGCAACAGTCGGCTTGTGATGTCTGGGACTGAAAGGGAGCTTCCTACCAATTGGAGAGTTTTCTGATCGTGGGTGTTTCATACAACCCCTTTACGCTGTCTCAGTGTCATAGCTCTCTTGCACGGGACAGGAGAATGGGAGGGACAGATGAAAAGATTCAGGGCATGCACATCCTTGACAACCACATTATGTGGGAAAAACAATTCACAGATGGTTATATAGAATTTATTATAAAGGCTTTGTTCAAAAATATTCAGTTCTGCATCTCTTCAACTGGATTTTCTGTGCAGTTGATAAAAAGCAAAACATACAGCCCAAATGAAACGCACAGGTTCTCTTCTGAATAAAGGGATTGGCAACTGGCTTTCAGCAATCAGATTCAAAATATTCAGCCACCCTGGAGGTACTGACTCATGTTCTGTCATAATTTTCCTTCTGAGACAGATAAATGCATCTCTGTGTAGCTATCTGTGTATACATGTCTTTTAGGTGAAACCTTTTTAACGGGGATGTAGAGTAAAAATATTAAATGAAAACATGAGTAGTGGGTTATGCCATATGCCTAGGAATTTTAATATGAGGAGAGAATCTAAAATTACAGATCTGGAGGTTTAACCTGTGGAGGTTCAACAGAGGCAGCAGTGTACTGAAAATTCAGAAATCACCTACCTGTATTCTTAGCATAGTTTTGCTTTTATTGAAGATAGAAAATACATTTCAGTAAGAGATCAAACACCAGCTCTCTGTTGCAAACTTCCCAAATGCACTCAGAAGCCAGCATCCTTTTAAAACCTCTGAGCACAGCCCCTTTCTGAATATGTGCAAGTTAGAGAATACCTTGAAATAATGCATCACCTTCCACTTTCCTCTTTTGCTTCTGGTAAAACTGAGCACATGAACCTCAATTTGGAGCATGCAAATACACAAGAAGATAATGAGTTGTTCGAGTACCCATAGAGAAGCCATATTGTATAACATTGTATAAAGTGAATATGGAAGAAAACACAGAAAGAAAGTGTAGGTAGCTCAGCAGCTGGGGAATTAGCAAACTGAAACAAGGAGATTTTGTTTCCAAACCCCAGTGGCTATTTCATATCATCTAGAACAGATTTGAAGGTGGAGGTAGAGCTCTCCTAGAGGTCAGTGATTAGGAAATTACCTTGGAAGAGCACGGGAGCTGTGTTCAAACTGAATTGAAACCAGCAGAGCATTGCCACCCATGGTTTCTGCTTTGCATTGGAGTACCAGAGGTCAACAATTTGTAAGCCATTGGAACAATTTGTCTGGGCTGTACTCATTTCAAGGGCAAACTTGAGAGCAGGCTCAAAACCAGATGAATTGTCTTAGTGGTATCAACCTCCTCCCATCTGATATCTCTTTCTCTCTCTGTTGCTAAACAGATTATGTCCTTTCTGGTTTTGGTTTTACATATCATTTACACAGTTGTGTATTTGATATTTTCTCATCTATTATGACATTGGTTCCTATGACATGCATTCCGTAGGACACACTAGCCAGGTCTTCACTTCTCCAGGTGGCAGCAATGAGATTGCTGTGCTGTGGCTCTGGTTCAGCCAGCCAGCAACCAGCAATTTTGGGTATGGTGTGGGAAAGCTCTCATGGATGTTTGGGAGAGTTTGATCTCTACGTGTTTTTGGATGAGCTGTACAGTTCCTCTTTGCAGCCTGCATGATTACTCTTTACTCACTGAAGCAGCTGTCTGGATGGTAAATGCAATGATTAGGATGGTCAGACAGGGACATCTTTGAGAGCATCAGAGATATTTGCCTTCACAATTTCTTCCTTTTTCTTTCTGTTACGTGATGAATCACCCACCTGAACCAAGTTCTGTCACAGAGACCTCACTTCTCTTTGCATGTGCTGATCCTCTTGTTTAATGCAATGACTGTGTTGGCCTGAAAAAACTCTCTCTATATGGAAGAATATATAAAAAAAGGGGAGGGGGGGGGGGGGGAGATCAGAAAGAACAGGGTACACCAGTACTATTTTGATTTGGGTTTTTTTATCTCTCAGACAAATTTTTCAAGGTTACTTGATCTCCAGAGTTAATTACACCAGAGATTTGCCCCAGGCTTCTGGGGCAGACTCCACTCTGGGAGATTCTGCTGGATATGCTCTGTGACATGTGCTAGTGGCTCTGCCTGCTACAGGCAGCATACCTGTACAGAATGACTCTGCTTCTGTTTAAGGACAAAGTTCGGGGAGTGGGAAGTACAGGGAATGGCTATTATTCAAGAATATATGTTTGGTGTTAATTTATTTTTCTCTCACTTATTGTACAGTAGAATGGTGGAAAATACCAAGATTTTCCCTGAGGTGGCTGTCTTTCTGATATAGATGAAACATGATAAAGTTTAAGCAATAAAAATAAAAGTATGTGTCTCTTAACTCTAATCTCAGCTAGTACTTGTTCTGAGAAAAAAAGGAGGATAGTGATTACGGAGGGAAGAGAGTTGATTTATTTATGCTGACACTAAATTAAGTTGGGCTGGATAAAATAAAGCAATTTGTTTCTCAGATTACTCATTTTATAACTTTTTGTGTTTCTTTCCTTACTCAATTAAAATCCAGCACATCTAGAAGAAACCTCTGTCTTGCACAAAACTGAATTCAAACGTATCTGGTGAGACATCAATGCATCACTTAGCTGGCTGTGAAAAGTAGCAGAGTCTCTGAGATGCTGTCAGTGTTTAAGAGGGCAAAGTGCTAAAAGAAATATCAGTCAAATTCTCAGATTCTTTATGACCCATAAGCTGCCTGCCAAAAAATGAAATGCCTGGTGGAAGTCAGCAGTGTGTTTGTGTGTGAGTGTGTGTGTGATGGAAGTCAGAAATGTGTTTCTGTGTGTACAAGTGGAAGAAGGAAAGTAGAAATTGAAATTTCAGTCATAAATTCCCCTCTGTTGCCAGGTGCAGGGTGAGAGGTGGAAAGGACAATCTTATATGCAGTATAGAATCTGCTTTCTTCTTTAATTTTGAATTGTTTTTCTTAGAATATTTCAGTGTGTCAGGCTGAATTATAGTAAGAACATCACAACTTGGTCTGTAGGTTTTAATATTGTTCTGCTTTTACTCCTTCAGACATGCAAAGGTCATCCCCTTACATGTCAACACCCTCATTAAAACTATCCACACAACACACAGAGAGGGAGTAAGTTACCCTCTCAGAAGCAGCTACTCAATGCAGAGAGGGAAGTCAGAGCCTTAGTTGCAGCCCTTGGCATTTCCTTTCTGCACAGCTGAAGCAGCGAAGCACCCTCATGAGCAGGCAAAGACAATGCTCATGACAATATGTACATCTTTGTATAGCAGTAGTAGACACTGTCCTGCACACAGGGGTTATTGCATGACCACAGCTGGGAACCGAAAAGGGAAGACTTGGACAGCACTGAAATCCGGTCCCAGGATCAGACGCCTCATTTTCATTGCTCCTGGTCAGTCATACATAGGCTACACTAAAGGGTCGTGGAGAGAGCCTGTGTAGAATATATTCACTAGGGAACGCTCACTCACCCTCCCTGCTCCCAGGGATAGGAGAGAGAATTGAAGGAGTAAAGGGAAAAGAGACTGGACTGAGAAAAGAACAATTTAATAACTAAACTATAATAATGTTGAAAATTATAATAATGATAATAGTAACATATACAAATACATAAATGAGTGATGCACAGTGATATTGCCAGTGCTGGGCAGAGGGAGCTATCCTGGGGCTCTGACAGCTGCTGCCTCAGAGACTGCTATAGCCTGAACGGCTGGACAATGGGGGTTGTTGGTAGCAGAGGATGGTTTCGATCCATTGACCTCTGGGTTATGTGCCCAGGTAGCTCAGTCCGTAGAGCATGGGACTCATCTATATACTGAGCATGACATGCATGATATGGAATATACTGTTGGCCAATTTGTATCTCAATCCTAAACCTAAGATCAAATCCTAAACTAGTAATTGGGGCTGTGCTCCCTCCCAGCTTCTCCTGCACCTGCAGACACTGGCACAGAAGAGAAGCTGAAAAGTTCTTGACTGTCCTGGCAGCAACTATAAACATCAGTATGTTAACAGCCTTCTTCTCAGCACAAATCCAAAACAGGGCCTCACACTACCTGCTATGAAGAAAGCTAACTCTGTCCCAGCTAAACCAGGACACCCTCTTGTTCTCTGTCCAGAGTTTCCTGGAGCAATGGGGAGGGATGGGAAATCCCATCTCTACTACTGATAGAGCAGCTCTGCAGTTGGCAAATGAAATACTTCCCCTGGCCCCTGTATAATTATCTCTATCTTGAGTCCTAGCCAGCATGACTTAACTTCATTTCACTAAGGGGACAGGCTGGAACTGGGAAAGGCAGAATTCATTTATCATAATTTAATAGAGAGGCAGCTCAGGAAGGGAGGGACTAATGAGATACTTCTAAAGAAATTAGCCAGCTTCTATTACAGGGTTGTCTCCTGTGAGGCAGCTGCAGGATGACAGATGGCATGGCCCTGTGCTCCCTCCCTGCCTCTTCCCTTCTGCCTCTGAGGGCTGCCCTGGGGTGCACCATCTCCCCTGATTATTTCCCCATTGCTGGAGTAGAGAACCCTTCGTGTGTGATGACAATGTCCAGCTCACATACCTTCCTGATCTCAGGGTGTAAAGCAACTGGGATGCGTGGTGCATCTTAAGCAGTGAAGAGTTCATAGGTGAGACTGCTAAGATATCTCACACCCCTTGGGACATACATCGAAGAGCTGTTTTTTGCTGTTTTCTGCCTGATTTCTAGAAGCAGGCCCAGGAGTCTCAGCAGTTCTGCTGACTCAACAGTCACTCAGGATCCATTTGCAATTGCTTAAAGGTCATTATTGAAGATTTGGTTGGCAAGGCACTTAGAAAAGTAAGATTTTTCTTTTCCCTCCATTCAGGAAAGCACATGAGAACGTGCTTATCTCAAGTAGGTGATTAAGGCATGTTGCCTTTGAAAGTACAAGTGAGTGCTCTTGCTCTTTATTGAATCTGGTCACAAGACTGGATTTCCTTCAGACCACAGTCTTGTACCACCTTGTTTATGTACATTCAGATATTTTCACCTAGAAAAGTTTTTTGTCTTTTTGCTTACATATTTTTTGTCTCCAAACATTTTCTGAACTTTGCTTCAAATGGAAAAATGGGATGGAAAAAAGTTTTTGTAACCATCGAAAGCAATAAATTCAGCTTAAACCTCACAGGCTTCCGATGTGGCACTCGAGTCTACTGCAGAAATTCCTAAAATGGATAGTCAAGACTATCCTCATCTGTGCTGCAGCTTGCTTACCTAAATAAATACCAGGCTTTCTCTTCGGTTTCAACTTATATCTCTTACGGGCTCAACTTATGTCATAGGGTGTATTACAGTATTACAGCTTGCACTCTCTTTCCTACCCTATAAGGCATCATACAAAGCTCTGCAGTGGTTAAAGTGGACTGATTTTTGTGTCTATAGACAGAGTAAACAACTGGTGACAGAATGGCCTAATAATCTTAAAAGTCATTAGCTTTAACTCTGTATCAGTCATTACATATTGCTGGGCTAATAATCCCTAATTATGAGCTGCTCCTGGTGTTAGGGCTACTAATGGTTTTCCATTGAAATGCAGATGTTCCCTGACCTTCTGCTTCCTGAGGAAAAGGAGATAACTCCTTCTTCTCAAAATCAAAGGAAGGTGACAGCCTGTCCTTGTGGGCAGAGCACCATGGGGCCCTTTACACCCCACCAAGGGGTGTCAAGTTCCCCTGGGAAAAGAAGGTATTTCAACAAGGCTGGACAATGCTCTGGGGAAGCCGGGCAGAGCACCATTCCTAGGGATAATTAGTGTTGCTGACACGTATTTGTTAAGAGCAGAGTTAATTGTGATGATATTCCAGTAATTCATTGTCTATCTTTCAGTGCAAGCCAGTGGCCGAGTGGTCAGCATGCAGTGGTTCATTGCAGTGGGGTGGAGGAAAGGCCAAACATCTTTTGTCCAAGGTCTTGAAGTATCTGGGACTGAGCTTGTGCTTTAAATGCAATTGGGTATTTCTTATATATTGATTTTGGTACATCGTGGCTTGCTAACACACCAGGTTTGATCCACCTCCACCCACAGCTTTTCTCAAACCCGATGTGAGAATGCATCACTTGCAACAGACAAGTTAGAGGAGCAGCAGATTTTCCCTGTTGTCAGAGGCTGTGCTGTACAGCATCCTCCACTCCCTGCAGCTGGGCTCGCGATCCAGCCTGTGTGTGAAGGGTGGGCATTGGTGTGTGTTGAGGGCTTTGATGGGTCAGTTGGTTGTGTCTGCTCTGCAGGAGCCAGCAGAGGCCAGTAAGCAGCAATTCTGCCCTTCCACAGCCCTGCTGTGGGGGATTGCCTGCCCTGGTCAGAGCTGACCCGCTGCACTCCACAGACAGTGAGTTTGGGATTATCGGGTTTGCATGTCTCTGAATTCTTATTGTTTTCTGAGAGTTAACTCATTCCTGCATTATCCTGGCTAGCCATGCATTGGTCATAGCTCAGAGTTTTCTACCATTCCCAAAGGGGATAAAATATAGATTGTTTTATTGTTTTTATTTTTTTTACATATATATATCTGTATATATGCATTTGCTTTTATATGTCCCATGAAAGAGAAAGTGCCTCGGGTTGATTTGAGTGTTTTATTTTGATTTGGTGTTTTTCTTTTAAACATACACAAGAATATGTTAATTCCAAAGAGGAAACTTTTCCCCCTGGAGATGCTAAAAAAAATGGGCATTTTCATGATATCAGAATGTGCTGGCTCCTTTCTCTTCCAAATGAAATCCTATTGAAATCAACATTTTTGTCAAGGAAAAGGTATCACAGAAAAGCATTTTCTGTTAATACTTTTATAGGAAGAACTGGAAAAGTAGTCCAGTTTTCATGGCCACTTCACATCACAGGAGAACTTGTCACTAGGGTGCTGACCAACAGCCATGCCTTACTATGATATACAGTTACCTGTTTAGTGGGAATAGTACTGGGAATTTATGACACACTGCATGCATTTCACTGTCAAATTATGTAGCAATGAGACCTGTGGTTACCATGTGCTGGATTTGTCACTGATGTGGTGATGGTGGGGTTCTGCTTTCACAGACACTGAGTTTGCCCACAGAAGGCTATGTTTGATCCAAAGCTGGGAATTTGAATTTTAGACACCATTATTTCTTCAGAGAAGCATCCCCAAACTTCTGCTTATTGTATATTGACTGTATATATGTGTGGGGTTTTCTGTATATATTTGTGTGGAATTTATATTATTGTCTCCTGCATAAGCTGAGCCTCCGAAAATGTTCACTCCTTTACATGTATTGTTCCTTGAAAAAGAAATCTTTAGAGAGTGTGTACAAAATCAGTTTAGGAGGAGATCATTTGGGTCAAAGGAGTGGATTATAGGTGAATGGAAACAAGTGATTATATGGAGGTCTATGGGAAACTTAATTTTATTTGCATGTGTATTCATCTTGAATGCTGCTAGATTGTGAGAATTAAAAATAATTTTAAACTGGTAACTTCTTGAAGACAATCATTTGACTTTTCACACTGTTTTAAAAAACAAATGAGAAAACTGGTTAGAGTAGACTATTTCTGATTTTTCTTTGGGGTATTTTCAAGGTCTGGACTCATCACTCAAATATATTCTCCTCTGTTTACTGGTAACGTGGAGGGTAGGACGGGGTAGGTTAATGAAAGAAATACATTTCTTTGCTCCGTTATATGGTCTTTGAAAAAGTAATTAAATATACTTGATTGTTCATACTTCTTTCTGAAAGTGGTTCCATTGGTAAATGTACTTTATTTCTCTGCAATGTTTTCTTTATCAATTTAATTTCTGTTACAGCAACTTGTGAATAAGGGAGTAGCACACTTTTGGAAAAATGATCATCTTCCTCAGTTAGTATTATTGCTTCAGTTTAAAGCGGGAAAAGAGGGTTTCCAATCTCACCATTTATCTTTAATTCCAAAATCAACAAAATCCATTCAAAATAATGAGTTACTGTAAAAAACTGCAGATAAGTAGATAAACCATTACTGAACTCCCATGCTTAGCAAGTGTTCAGATGTTTAAATACTCTTACATTAATAATATATTTTACAAGGCTTTTTTTTTTCCCATTTCTTTTCATTGGTAGATCAGAAACCATGACTTGTGTTATATTTTCATTAGTGATGTGAAAATTCCGTGATACCATGTTTATTTTCTTTAAACATTTTTGATACTTACTGTACCCAGACTGAAAGAGTCTTAAGATTTTTTTTTCTTTGGAGGTAAATAAGCACACTGTAAAAATGATCAATTAATTTGCAGACAGATTTTAATAGATTTTTCAAAACTCAAAGAAGAGTTTGGGTCAGTTTCTGTGCAGTCTGGACTTACATATCAGATGACTTCTTATTTTTTCCAGTTCTGCTTACGGACTCTACAAGAACAGTAACTTTCTCTCATAATGGAAACCTTCTATCTAAACGCCCATGTACACTGTCACTGTGGGAGTAATGCTTCATTTTGACTGTGATGTTGTATATACCTCTAACAGATGAAGTTTTATGCACCTATACGTAGTCGGTGTCTCAGGTAGTTTGATACAACTAGAACACAGAGGACACTTACAATGCCGCTGAAAGTGGTGTAAAACCCATGTTAAACAGAAAAACAAACCTGTTTAATGATGCAAAACCAAAGGCCAAAGTAATCTCTGCTTTAAGAAGATTCAATACATTCTATGCAATAGATGGATTCAAGAAAATTCAGCTTTTGCATGAAAGCACCCAAGAAGCCAATTAGGCTTAAAGGTCTGTTTTCTTATCTATCAAACCTTCCTTACTAGCAATGGTGCACAATATGTGAAGACTCCCACTGAAGTTCATGGATCCATTTCCAGTGTCTTCGGTGGACTGTTGTTTAGGCACTGCTTGTAGACCAAAGAACTCATTGAGAAAAATCTAGCTGGTTTGTTTTAATTTTTAAAAGATGTCGTTCAGATGAGTTTGGCTAAGACATTCAGGGTTTAAAAAATTATCTTTAGACAAATTAAATGCTTGTAAGTAATGTTTTTCTTGGAATTCAGCAATTGTTCCTGAAATTATTTTGATGAATATTGAATTGTATCTATTTTTACTGCATTGTTGAAAGCTTTTACAGCTCTATTCAACATCTATTCTTCTTCTAGCAGTCTTTTGATGTACTGAGATTTTGTATGTCACACCATGGCAAAAGGTAGAACAATATAATTATTACATAGGATGTAAGTTTGTATACTGACATGCTCAGCAGAGAGCGCACCCACGCTTTCACACTAGCTGGTCACGAATAGTAATTATTTCTCTCCTCATTATCCTTTTCTCTATTTGAAAAACAAGAGAAACATTACAGGGAGGTTGTCAAGAAAACAGATAACACTTTCTTGGTTGAAAGAAAAAAAAACCCACTTGCTATTTACATCTAAAAAAAATGCTGATTTTATTTTGGGGAGGTGGGAGGAGAAATTTGTTTTCAATAAATTGTCTAGCTTGTCTGGCTTCTTCATCTGGAGCTCGAGCTTTAAGCAGCTTTCATTCTGAAGCAAAATCACCCCCCAGCCTGGCTTGAGGGATCGGGCTTCCTGGTTCCCTCCTGCAGAGCTGAACACAGATCTCTGACTTCTCAACTCTGGTGTCCATCTCTGGATGCAGCTCCCAGAGTTTGTGCCCGCATGGTTCCCAGTCTGTTCCCTAGGTCCTGCAGGGCTGGAACCTGGAAACAGAGGTGAACGGAGACTGTGCCCCAGTGAGTCTGGGACCTCCTGGAAAACTGCAACACTGAATGTTTTAATTATTTTAGACTATTGTTTATGGACTTCCCATTCTCCCATTCTGGAAGCTACAACATTCATTCTGAAATTGGATAGAGTATTTTTACAAGTTCACAGCTTCCCAAAGAGTGGGACTTCTGACTTTCAGTTGCCTCCAGTCCTTCTCATATCCTGTTTGTTTTGATATGTATGCTGAGATTAGGATGCTTTGAACGGGTGGCAGCTCTAATCTAGCATTCCTAGGATCATTCTGAACTCTTTTAGCAAAGACAGATTTCAATATTTGATATCAGTCAGTATCCAGTAAAACTGCTAGATGGTATTACCAGTTGCAATCCAGGTCTTTGGTCTTGACGGAGTGACAATAAAATAGCTTAATGAGTAGGTTATGACCCTCACTTCAGTAACTTCCATCAGTTACTTTAGATGGAATTTTCCTCAGCAGTTCCACCAGATTCTCATGATTCATTTTTTTTTTAATTTATCAGTTTGATAGTATATTTTCTCTTCTAACACCTCAGCTTCTAACAGCATATTTCTTTGACCATAATGAAAGGGTCTGAAATAAACATCTTCCTGATGCTTGCTGTGAATTATCCCTCTGTTTCTGGGAGTTTGTGAGTCTTTGATTCTTGAAAGACTAAATAATATGAACAGAACAATGCTGTTGTTTGAGATTGCTTACTTGTTTAATTGCTTTTAATTTCCTTTTGCCCTTAATTTCTATCTTCCATGCATAAGTCTACCTCTTGGTAAACACACCAGTACATTTGCAGTCCAGCCTGCCTCTCAAAGTGCAGGAAAAATAAGCAGAAAAGTTTTAAATTGAAAAAATAAATAACAAAATTGGATTCCCTGTGCTTGCTTTTATGTAGTACTGTAAACATCTTTTAATAATGAGGAGAATGATCTCTCCAGCTATCTTCAATTCTTACATAGATATATTTATCTAAAGGCTTTGGTGATTCTCTTGCAAAGGAAGATTTTCAATTTTTTTTGACCTTCCTGTGCTGGCATATAGTCAGGAAAAGCGTCAGGCTAGATGTAATGTGAATGATGAGAATAAGCCTAAGAATATATATGACTGTGAGAACAAAGCCCAGCAAGCTGGAGGGAGACAGCTTTTACCTTCCACCTTCACCAGGATGAATAAGAAGAGCTCTGAGTAAGAAGATACAAATACCAGGTATCAAAATCATTAATAACGCAGTCACCATACGATATATTACTTGTAAATTCCATTTAAAGGGCATGTCACACCATTTAGTACAATCCATTAATCAATAGCTTACAGAGAAAGAGAACATCTATCTTGGTCTGTTCCTCAAATCTAAACTTTTAAACAAGGAGAGATTTGTTCAAGTTCAGTATTAACTGTTCCAAAACAAGGGAGCCCGATCATCCAAAAGGGAACAAAGGTGGTTGTTTACTTTCAGCATGTGTTGATTTCAGTATGAAATGAATAATCTGATTTACCTCTTCCCTGCTTACCACCATGAATATGTTATGGAACTCTGTTAAATTACAATAATCTTTCCCCCAGGAAATTAAATTAAAATGTAAATCAAAGATATTTGCTAATGGTAAGCAGTGTTAAATGGCTATCTTGGAAACATACTGTAACAGTCATCAGGGCAGAATGGTCTGACAGTCCTTTTGGCCTCCATCAAACCCTAATGACAGTTTTATTAGAGACTCGGATAAATTTATCACAATGCACCTCGGTATGCTATAATAATAGGAGAAAGATAATTTTTCTTGGCCTAACTGGCCACGTACAAGTACTGCAATAGTCACTGTGCTGAAGTGGGTCTGCCATAATCTTTACATTTTCGGACTTTCTGCTAGCATTACATGCTAGCATATGAACTTGGTTGTCTTTGTGCCTGTTTGTGGACCCCTGAGAAAGTGATCCACCGGAAGTAAGAGACTGACTACAAACCACGAGAGCCACAGACTTGCAGGTTGTCATGTCTGAGGCACTGTGGCACCATGCAACACAAGGGCTGTGAGCAGCCACGTGGACGTTCAAGACAGACCTGTTGTCTCATTCTTTGACATGGTGGAAGACATACTTCTGTCCTCCCCGCAGTTGGTTGTGGGCTGCTGTGGACATGGTGACTTTATGACTCAGTCCCTCTGACAGCTCTTGAGAGGCACCATTGGTTCTCTTTTATCTTGTACACTGTGGTCATGTATGCATTCATGAGACCAGTGCAAGAAGATAGCTGATCCATTACATTAGCATGTGATAAACCTGAGTCTCCACCTTAGATCCAGAGCTGGGATTTCACGTGGCTAGTGTAACAGGACCACTTTTACAAGGGAACACCCTTGTTCTTTCTGCTTCTGGTTGCAGGATTATTTGGGGCAGAGAAAGGTCAGGTCTGTATGCTACTGCTAGTATGGATGTAGTCACAGTGGCTGAAGCCCATTTCAAAAAGGACATATCTCCAAATCTCTGATGAGACTCCCACTGATCTTGTCTCCCAAATAGCTTTGAAGCGAACATGAACTCAAGAGTCTGAAGAAAAAAGCAATGGCCTAACTACTTATCTGGATCTTGGACTTCAGTCTGGAAGCAGAGTGAGATGTAGGAACCAAGGCAATGCTACATGCTACCATATACTACTTCCCACCTCTCACGAGGGAAAGGTTTGCATTTGGGTGATTCTATCTTTTCTTTCACCTGCTTAGAATCCTCTTCTAAACCAAGAGAAGAGTGGACTGAGTTAGAGAGGGTCAAGGGTTTGTTCCTTTACTCTTGCCCTCTCCCACTTCACTGGATGACTGGATTGAGAAAGCTGTGAAGTGTTTGAACTCCTTATTGATTAAAAAGGGGAAAAAAAGAAAAGAAAGAATCCATACAGTGAGGTCTATGTATAGATACCAGTGTGCATCAGCAGAGGGAATACAATTAACCTTAGAGAGCAGTAGCAGTAAAAAGGAACAGAACAAGCTGAAATAATAAAGCTGGCTCTGCACCCTACCGTGGTGTCATGGACAGATTGTGCTGGAAAGCATCAGCACTGCAGCTCTTTGGGGTGAGGGGGGTTAATTATCTCTCTGTGAAACATTCATTATAGCACCGGGAACTACACAGAATTCACTGGGCTGCAAGTTCGCTGGGAGGTTCATGATCCTTTGGAGCAAACCCAGAGTCATTCTGGCATGAAACCTTTTCACTTTTCTCCCTGCTCATCTAGAGCTCTGCCTCCTACGTGCTTCAGTGCCAATGCTTTTTCTCTGCTTATTCCTGTGATTTTGGCTTGGACTGTAATTTTCTGTGTTTGTGCAATATGAAGCACAATGAGGCCTGGATGCTTACATGGAAGCTCTGAGTGGGAGTGTGATACAAATAATAATGCTCCTGAGCAACCAGGGCATTTTGGCTGTCCTGTCTTTCAGATCGTTTTATTTCTTCATACCCTTCACTGACTGGCCATACTCCAGGGCGATTTTAAGCTTCTTGTCCTAACCTTTGAACCCTGTCTTGCTTTTGCCCTTTCACCCCAGTCTTAGCTCTTACTAGTTTGCATTGCTCCATAAGGCTGACTTTTTTATTGACAAAAATCAGTCCTTTCATTTGCCCACCTACTCTTTCACAGAGCAGTTCAGCAGAGACTTTGCTGTTACAGCCATCTTTCAGTTTCATGTTCATTCAGATGACTATAGGAAATACCCTACAAAAAGAGGGGCAGGGAGCTGGTCAATATATACATAAAAGTTCTTAAAGACAGTCTGGCATTGTACAGGTGGAACTCCAGGGCATTTCTCACTTCTCCACCACTTCCTTTTCATCTCTGTAGCATAAGGGGCTGCCTTGCTCTGCTGGATGCTCCAAGGGTGTGTGGGGCTGCACTGCAAAAAGGACCCGTATTCAGAAGAACCTTCATCTTTGTTTTTTCAGGCTTTGTTTAGAGAAGGTTTGAATCCTTTCTGAAATTAGGCAGCAGATTGACTGGTGATGGCAAGAATTCTTGTCTCTTCATCACAGATGGCGTGATAAGCTCTGTTAGGGCAGTCTCTGAGGGCTGGAAGATGTGGCTTTGTTTTCTTTGAGGTGCAGGACAAAATTAAGTCTATTTCTTCCACCTGCTGGTATTATTAAAAAAAAAAAAAAAAAGAGGGAGAAGCCAGGATTTCTTCATTTAAAATAAAGCATTACAAGTTGGAATTTGTGATCTGGCCAGCTGCCTATAGGAAAGTCAACTAGATCAAGGTTGCTTGAGCAGGAAAAGCAGGAAAGACAAAATAAATATCCCACATCTGAATCTTCCCAAAGTTTACCTGGGAGTTAGTGACAAATCCACTCAGCTTAGTGGCATAAAGCTTGCAATTCTTGAGAAGCCCTGCGGTTTAATTCAGAGGCACCCAAGGAATTTGTGTTCTTCCAAAGTTAAGTCCCAACTGGCTGGGTATTTTGAGAAGCATGTCTGAACTCAGGCATGTAAATCCCAGCTAATCTGCTCTCTCTGCATGTGAGGTCCCTGCACTTCTCCCCAAAGTCAAGAGAGAGAAAATTGAGACACAACAGGGAGAGGACTGGCGACTGTGTCAGGACAGAGATGAGATCTGCTGTATCAGTGGGAACTTGATTAGACAGGATTTAAGGTTGTAACTCCTGAGGACAGAGATGACAGGTTTTTGTTAAAGGGTCAGGGAGACTGTATAAAAGCGAGGCATGAGAGATTGTGAGTAAGAAGAGACTAAGGATTAACAATAACTGAGCAAACAGCAGGAAGGAATACAAAAACAGGGTCAGATGAGAGATGAGTTACAGAAAGGGTCAGAATAGATCTGTGACTTGAAGGTAGGAGGAGAACAGGAAAACCAATAAATATGGAGAAAGACATTCACTGACAGCTTTCCAAGGGGATTGCTTAATATCAAAGGCCGTGTTGTCTGTCGTTGCCTCATAAATAAGGCTGGTAACCCAGGCTGAAATTGCCAACACTGGTTCACATAAGGAAAAATAACCTTGCGAACAACAGTGAACAGCTTCAGAAAAGTCACAGTGGACACTCCTGCAAGTTCAATGGGCACAGGGAAATGTTTGGAAGGATTAATCTGTAGAGCAGGAAAAACAAATGCAATGGGAAACTGAGAAGGACAGAGGGAAACAGGCTGAAGAAAAGAGACAAGTTCTGTTCCTTCTCATTTTCTGGAGTGTCCAGGAAAATGTGAATGTTGCTGTGTGACATCTTCCCTCAGATCTGAGGAGCAGTTGCAGGACATGCTGTAAGCACACAGCTCTGGTCTTCGTTGGATCTGCTGATGGCATGCCACTGTGGCTGTGAAGAAGGCCCAGGGAAACCACAAACTTCAGCTTGTCTTTAATTTGTTCTTTTCTTGTGTGAAAACTGCTGAGTCTGATCCTCACTGCAATTTTACTTCATAATGGTGAAAGTAAATTAGATCTCAATGTGTTTTTCTCCAGCCTGTCATCCAAACCAGTCCTGTATGCAACCCAGAAAATGGAAGAGATGCTTGGTATGGTAAAATACTGTCTTCTGTTTTGCATTTTAAATAGTGCAATAGCATCATCTTCTTTGGCTAGCAACAGGTCTAGTTCTCTCTCCAGTCCAAAACTTTATGTAAGTACAGAGTCAGTTAGTAGGTCAAAGAGTGAGATACATACTCCAAAAAAATTTCAGAAATGCTTGTTACCCAGCAAATTTCCTGAACTTTGATCAACCTTAGCACCTCATTCTCTTTATTATCTTGTTGATTCAAAATGCAATGCTAAAACTTTATCAGAAAACTCCAACAGTAAATGCAAAATTTATGCTTTGATGCATAAATTACCAAATAGATATTGAGTGTTAATGATGAGTTCATGTATTACTACTTTTATCTGACTCTGTCTGTATAAATGACCTTAAAATACCTTCCAAATCAGCTTGCTTTTGGAAGATTTTAATGAGGACATGAGGGAGGCAAACTGTCAGAAAAGGAGGCAGAAGTATTAATGGCATGGTTGGAATACTTTGGATTATGAGGAATAATTTTGTGTTATCGTTTTTCAAAATCCAGACTAAATATTTTTCCCTCTCTTATTTACTCACATAACATTTTTATAACATTTCTGAAGTCCCCAAGGTTGAGGATATGGTCATGTCAGCTCTTGCAACCCTACTGCAATGACCCCAACAGGAAGTACCACCAGGAGTGCGAAACAGTTTTGGACTAAGCCAGCATTTGCAATATCCAAAAAAAAAGCATTTACAGAACCCATAAGTTATCAATTAACCAGTTCTGCTGCACATTGCAGTAGACTACAAGTCTACGCCTGGGCAGATGATGCATGTCTGCTGAGGGGAATCACAGCTTTTAATGTAATGTTTACCTGTTCTCATGCATTCAGCTTGTGTCAAAAAAAATGTCTTGAAGATGGACAAATGCAAGAAAACAAATAAGGAGCAGGTAAAGTCCCTCCCTTTGAATTCAAGCCTGACTTGGCTAATGACTTTATATTTGGTTTCCAGCAAAACACCACACTATGCTAGTTCTCAAAATTTTTATTTGCAAATAAAAGTAAACACAACATTCATAGCCCATTGCCAAGTTGTGAAAAACATGTTTTGTTGCTGTAATGATGATGATGTTAGTAGTATTTTTAAAGGAGAGATCATAGAAGTCTTCATTGCACCTGCAATTTATTTTTTGGTACTATTATGAAACCAAAAAAAGGCCACTTTCATTATTTGGAATGATTTTGATTCAATTGGAATGGAATTTTAGAGGGCAACAGTGCAATAAAAAAGGGAGATTCAATGCTCTTCTCCTCCTTCTCCAATCAAACTGACATCATGAAAATACACCAAGTGAGGGTAGCTAGTGTGGCTAGAAATTTCCAGAGGTGCTATGCTCATTTCAAAGGACTGATTTATTTTTTTTTTCTGTAAATTCTAAACTACTAAAGTGCATGTAAGGTCTCCTTTGCTTTTTCAAGGAATGTGAAAATCACATCCTTAAAGTTCTCTAAATCAGGGTCCTAAGATCAGTTGATGGCTTTTCTTTCATTTGCCACAACCATAATTAGTTTATTGACTAGAATAATGCCACTGGTGAATGCCTTATACTTTCTTTTAATTAGAAGAAAACCTTTTAGTTAACAATGGAAATAATTAATCTCCTTTAAAGAAAGGATTAGAAAGGAATAAGTTGCTTGTTAATAAATTGTAAAAAGGTAAAAAAATAAATAACAGGCTCTAAACTAAAGCTAGAAAGCAAGGATGATGCTTTCTTCCTCCTCAGTTTTCAAGATTATTTTGTTTACAAACCATTTATGCCAACTTTCTGTTAAAAACATCATTCAGACAACTTGCATTTTGGGGAAAAATCAAGCTAAAAGTATTCATTCACCCAGATCTGGTAAATCAGTGGGAATAGAAGGTGCTTAGGAAATAAGTTGCACCTCTCATCTGTCAGTTTGGCTTTGGAAGCTCCATATGCTTAGCAAATTAGTTAAAAGCTAAACTCCTGATTCAAAGCTGTTTAAAAGATGGTCACAGATTTAAGAGGAGTTTGGATGGGGCTTTAGGGACTGCAGCCTTATTTAAGCCACATAGCGGTATTTTCCCTCTGGAGTACTCTTACAGCGGTGCTCAGGATGAAGAGCGATTCAAACTGCAGAACCAGGCTGTGGGGGTACAGGGCTGTCCTGGAGCTGGACTAACTGTTTCTGGAGAAAAGAAAAATTAACTCAGAAATTTCTGTGTCCTGGACTGGTTTAAAATTATTTTCCCACTTCCTTTCTAATTATTCTAATGAAGCTGCTCTTTTAGGCGTCCTTGGGTTGAGATGTAAGATAGCTGGCCTGTCACAAGGTAGGATGTGGTTGAACTAGTTCTAGGCCAGCTGAAGAAACTGTTAGAAATGTCATTATCAGGCTTTTTTTTTTGATCAAAAGGCAAACTGAGTCAATTTGTGCAGTCTAGGTTTCAGGTTTGTAGGTACAGAAAAACTGAATAGATTTGGCAAAACCAAAAAGTCCTATCTCGTGAACACCTTTAATTCCAGAAATTGAGGAGTACTGGGGACTCATGAATCTGATAGAGACTTTACTGTTTGAGGAGCTAGGTTGTCTGCAGAAGGGGCTCAGGTGACTAGGTCAGTATAAAACCCTAAAATTAGAGAATAGTTCAGATTGATTGCTTTTCCCAGAACTGAGGATGCAGAAATCTTTCCTTCTGTAGATCAGATAGAAATACAAGTGGATCCTTCCACTAAATGAAAAAGCTTTTTCTTTTTTTCTTCACTAGATTTTTCCTTTGATTAGAATAGCAAATTGGGAGGGGAGTGGGGGAAGGGGGGAAGACACACTTTTAAGGCAATAGTCACAGGTATCACTATCCCTGAACTCTTTTTCATTATGAAAGTCTGTTCTTTTTCATTATGAAAGTCTGTTTGGTTTCCATGTTTGGGCTGAGTTCTTTTCTCTACTTATACTGGTAACATGAATGATTCTGACCTCAATTCATCAGTTAGTGGGGCTGTACAATAAAGTGAAACTCTCCAACAGAGAAGAATGCTACAATCACGGTTTGTGATGTGCAATGCTATGGCTTGTTCTCTGTTGTCAAGCAGAGAGGGGGATGAACTCTTCATCTCATCTGTAAGGAGCATGGTGCTTGGAAGCCTCTGGTAAATCGTTTATTTTGATGAGCTCTCTTTCATCTGAGCCTGCAGCATTCGATATTCTTCAGTTACTCCCTTACCGAACACCATTGAGAATGTGAGTGAATTGCCATTCATATATATCAAGTGATGTGCTTCTGTACTTGTGCAGCATCTGCCATCAAGGATCTTGACTCTACACAAACTTTAATGAGTAAGGTTTCACAACATTTTTGGGAGATGCAGAAGTACTGTTAACCCAATTTGATAGATAAGGAAAGCAAGACGCAGAGAAATCAGTAGATGCATATTCAGACCCCCGCCTCCACCTGCATATTTTGAAAACTTTTGTTCATACATAAAGAAAAAATTCAATACCCCTAGAAACGTAGATTGAAAATTATGCTCGCAGGTTCCTTTGGAAGAAAAGGATTTTGTGAGTGTACATTTCCATATTAAGGCATTGAGAAATGTTCGAAATTTCTGAGTAAGCAAGGAGGCATTTGCAAAACAAAACAAAACAAAAAATCCTGAGTGTACTCAAAAACTTTCTTTTTTTCTATGCACACCTGGAAGCTGATTTGGGGCTGACAGTTGTCACATAACTGAGAGAAACATGGCCATATCTTCTGCAAGGGAATAGAGCTCACTGGGAGAAACCGCAATGGCTTGAGATGGTCTGTTTTAAATTAACAGCTGTCTCTCGCAGTGGTCAAGGCTCCTTAGAAAATTGCTACTCCAGTTACTCAGTGAGATTTTCATGGTACTGAAATGTAACACTATTTTGAACTATTGAGGCAGTAATTTTCCCTTAAAAAGTCACCTGTGAGTCTCCTGGGAACACTTAAGTCTTTCCATTTTCCCACTCCTGCCCCTCCAGGTCTGCTGAAACGCCCTGGAACTGCCCTGCCCTCCTCGTGGCTGGGGATCGAGGGAAAGTGCCTTTTAAGTGATCAGTACCATTCCTAAAAGCAACAGTAGGGGATGCTGTGGGGTTAAAAACCCAGTCCTCCTTGCTTCCCCCACTCCTGCAAAGCCTCTCAAGGGGAGAGCACAGCACTTGCCTCTTTTAGGAGCAGAAACTCAGCAAAAAAATCAGACCAGTTGTGTTTTGGGTGAACACAGAGCACTAATTAAAGAGCCATCCAGGTCACTGTTGAATAATTATTTTACACTTTTATTTTCAAATGGGAAATGATAATTTTATTTAATTCCCCTGCAAAAAGTGATGTGGAGGAGCCAGGTGGCAGGAAATTTGATTGGTTTGTTTCTGATCTTCCAAATGGAAAGATTTGAAACATTCAACACTATGGCAAAATGGATATTTTTCACATTTGTAGCAGTTAATTAGTTCAGATGGAAAGAGACACATCACACAAAAAAGACCTTCCTCTGGGCATTTACCAAACGTCTGGTAACTGTGAACTGACTATATCTGAGAAGGTAGGACCATATCTAGAAGCAAATCACTCTTGACAGGTTCCCAGAAAAATAATGCCCTGAAAATCTAAGGTAATTAGTTATTAGAGTCTACAGATTTATGAATGATTTGGGGTAGGAGAACATGCTCCTTTATAAAGCTCTTACTACAGAAATCTAATTCATCTGGATTACCACAGAGGTTTCTGGATGCTTTACTGTTGCCTTATCATAATCGGAGATGTGATAAGGCCGTTGTAATCCTGAAAGAATCTCTGATAATAGAGTTTGCAGCTATGCCTGGCAGATAAAGGTAATCAAATGTCAGGTTTCATGGCATAACATAATTGCCTGCAGAGGTCAGAAGGAAATGTTTCCTTCCACATGGTGTACTGCAGCAATTATCAAGGTACATAATGCATCCTGGAGTGAGATGGTGTTCTAGAATTAAACTTTTCTCTGAAAATTTATTTGCCATTTATTTATTGCAATCTGGCAGGGCACCAGACCTACTGGACCATGTAACTAACTTGGTGTAGCAAATCTTATGGGAAAGTAATTCTATCAGACATACGATGCAATGTTAATCCTTAGATTTTGACAATGGACAGTATGTTCTGACAAAGACTGTCTTATTAATTCTGCTAATAAATGTGTTTGTGCTGAAAATGAAAAAGAGCTTACCTCAATGCTTGAACTACCATTAAAGAAAAAACCACACGTTTCATGTATGCAGAGGAACTGCCATTTCCTTTATAAGCAATGAGGTGGATTTTTTCACACTGATTTCGTATTGCATACCATGCATGGCTGCCACATACATATGATGACTGGGAAAAACTATACTCTTTCATTTCCCAGATGTCTTCCCTGTAAATATTTTTAAGTCACATCTGCCTGGTTAAAAATACCATACCCTAGCACTTAAATGAATAATACATCCCCTGAATCAAATTTGTTCCTTATATAGGTCCAGGGGTAGCAATGCAGCTTAGTCAGCCATGCATTTGGATAGCTGATTCATTCCGGAAGATAAGGCACCAGACAGGAGAACTAGCATGCTGACTCTTTTTAGATTAGCTGAATCTTGTCGCTTAGATGAACTTAGAAGACACCCAAGACCCAAAACCCAGTAACAGTAGAATGACAAGGATTTCTGTTTTGCCATGCTTTTCTCAAGCAGCAATGGGTTTACATGCTATTCAAACTTCAGTGCTCCTGTTGTTGCAGACATAAATTTTCCATATCAATTGGCTGTGAATCTCTTCAGAGTTAGTGAAAAAGTGGCCATAGACGAACATACACACTCTCTTAATGTCCTACAGTGCTGATGCCTAGCTGGGCTGAAGTCATTGCACTCAAAAGAAAATTAGAGTATTTGTGGACTGCCATTAAGTAAACTCTGGTTATGGTCTGATGTGTCTGATGTGTATTTTCTCCTGTTTATAATAGACATAGTAGCAGGGTTAAGGCAAACAGGAAAAAACCAAACCACGTTCTTTTTCATAGCATGTAAAAATGTTCTATTTTATGTTTGCCATATATTGTGTATAATAGGCCTTTGGATGGGCTCTTTGATTGTTTTTAAATCCGAGGACCCGGTTGTGGCTCCCTGGTGAAAAATTCCCTTTCCCTAAGCTGTGTGGGTGCTCGAGGGGACACGTGGTTCGGCAGCTCCCTATGCACACTCCTGCCCTCCCTGCTCAGCTGGTGGAGAGGGGCTGCTGGGGAGAAAGGGGTGGAAGAAGAGGAAGAAGCTCTCAGGTTGGTGTCTGCTATCATTGAATAATGAAATAAAAGGAAGAAAAGTGAGAGGAAGAAGAATATAAACAAGTAAAAAGAAAGCTTGTGATAGATGATAGTCTGGCTTGGAGCAGATTTCGAGTAATATCATATCAAATATATGTTTATTCCAATTAACTTTGTGACAGGCACATTCACGCAGATTTAAATGCAGCTCTTAATTGGTTTACTTTCCAGGGCATAGTAGGTGTTTGATCATTTTAGATAACAGAACAACAGAAGGGAAAATTAAATTGACAGAGTGCAGAGAGAGAAGATGAAAGCTACATGCGGCATAGAACAATAAAGTATTATTACAAATGTTAGTAATTAGATCACATCTATTCATTATTGATTTTCTTTCCTTTCTTATTATATTTATTTATTGTAATTGGCTTTTGCAGCAGCATTCCCCAAAATTATACAGACTGAAGCTTGATGCTGAATCCTTGGCTGTACTGATTTTTTTTGATGCTGGATGGGAGGCCGGACGAGTGTCCTTCCCTTGGGGGCTGCCTCTTGAGGGTCATTCCTCAGCAAGAAATAAAAGACCCCAGTGCAGCAAAGATCCTTGCTAGTTGCATGCATACCCTAGGTGCCACAGTCTCTGCTCAGCTTTAAGTGCATTCTTATGTGCTATTGACTTTGAGTAACTCAAGGTTAAACACGGGCTAAATGCTTTGCTTTGCATGCTGAGTCCGAACAAGAAGGAGGGAGCGGTGACAGGTTCTTTAGTTCTGTTACCAGCCATACAGTTCCCCCTTTGTCGCTCTGTTATTATTTAGTCCAGCAATGATCAGAACAGCCACACTTTGAAGCAGAAATGTGAAGTTCCTTAGGACAGCTCATTACAAACAAGACATGTTCTCACGTGCCTGGAAAATAAAGCCTCTGTATTTGCATTTTCCAGAAAGCTGCTGCAAAAAATTTGAAGCAATCCACTGACCTTGCCTGTTGATACTTACTGAGAACATTAATTGTCTCAAATCATTGTTTGAGCATCTGTTTCACATTTTGACAAGTGCACTTATCTCCTTCTTCTTTCCTACCCCTCCCTTTCACATTCCTGGACTAAAGATAATGAATAAATTAGAGAGATGATAAACGTGTTGATAATCAAGAAGAAAAACAGATGAACTGGAAGTGGCTATGCTTCTACACGAAGCTGTAAATTACTTTATTTTCTGGTGCTGTGAAAATTCTGGCTCGGCACCTAAAAATACCAGAATGTGAGAAAATTATTAGAAGCGTTCTAAGAGAGAGGGCTTTCAGCAGCAAAGCCTTCAGGACCTCACCTTGCTGGGGAGAAGATGAGGATGGAGGGAGGAATCGGGAAGCGCTGAAAGCTGAGAACCAGGGCAGCTGGAGAGTCAGACTGGTGAGGAGGGACTTAAAAGAGTTTAATTTTAATTAAGATTTAATGAGTGGATATTTTGCTTATGAAAGCAAAGGGCTGGACTGAGACAGAAGACAGAAGACACAGTGTTTTTCCATCTTCTTTGTCAGTCTGGATCACCTGTGCTAGACCTCAGGCATTTTACAGCCCCATTCATTGGAACATCTTTTCTAGAGCAGCTTCACCCTAAATGCTCCCATTTGCTTTTCCTGTCTGTGCATGAGACAAAGAGAGTGGCAACCTGTGCTGCTGCTCCATGCCCACGGTGTGAGTGGGTCAGTGTCCAGCACTGGTCCAGCAGCAGCAGGCACGCAGCGGGCAGGGGCTGGCCAGCGCGACAGCCACCCCTCGCATGCTGTATGGCATCTTTACTGCACCGGGCAGAGCCAGTGGCCTTCCAGCCCCTGTCATGCTTCCCCCAGTAAAACCACATTTGCTACGAGCTACTAGGATTGTTTTAACGTTCACACTTTTGATGTTCTTAATGGACTCACCTATAGTCTCTGCTATTCCAGCCATGGGGTCTGCCACAACCCAGGCAGTGCAATTCTCTCTTTACCTGCAGCTTTATTCTTCTTATCAGTAGCTGAATTTGCTAACAATTCCTCTGAACTTAACAGCAGCTGCAACATTAGTTTAATTTCATGCCTCTCTAGGACAGTAGCATGACAGCGCTAAAGAAGAAGGAACTACACATGTGTCATAAGGCCACCTTCAGCACCTGTAAATTGGAATAAATTAAGGCTCTTCAGGAAGATTATGGTAGTTTGTATGTCTTTTAACGTGATTGCTTAAGAATATGATGAAAATTTATGTAGTGATATTAGGATTCCCAGCATCTGCATTTTAATTCACTAACTCTCTTGAGCTGAAATGGATGCACTATCCATTTAAATAATTAAATTAAATTAAACATTATTTACCTAAAAGTTTGCACAATACCTTTTGCCAGAACATGAAAGACTCTGAAGTGGATTAATGTAATTCGTCTTTTGACTTTAAAAATTTCATGAACTTCTCTCATTCTTGTTCATTAAAATTCAAAACTGGATAAATACGGAATAACTTTATCTCACTATATTTTTGTATTTGGAGAAGACTGAGACATCTGTAGAAAACAATCTCTTCATAAATAAATTGTGCTGTTATTCCAATACAAGTACTTTTTTCTGCAATGTGATAATTACTTGGGGTGAGCACAGTGATGGGGATGATTATAGTTAGCATTTTTCAGCATTGTGCCATTTTAAGAGACCAGTGTCAAGCTGCGAGGGTGATATAATTCTAAGTATCATCAACCTTATTACACAGATGAGTAAACTCAGGCAAAGGGGAAGTAACTGCTCCCTTACAGCAGAAAAAGTCACCAAAAGAATTCATCTGGGGAATTTGCAAGTCAAAATGTAGCATTTTCATCCAGGCTTGGAATAGGTTAATTAACTTTCAAGTTCATTAGTAACTCTAGTCCAGAATTTGTAGGCTATTCAGTTGCCAGTGTGATACGAGTGGGTGGTCTCTCTCTGGTTCCCACTGAACCCATATCTGCAGCTCTGAGAAGGAGCCTCACGGCAGGCAGGTGCAGCCCCTCTGAAGACCTCTGCAGAGCTTTTTGCCTTCCTGTCTGGGCTGTAGCTGTTGTCACCCCAGGACCACAGACTGCTGCCTTTGGCTGAGGTGACATTTTAACAAATCACACATAGGAGCTGAAAGATTCCACCAGTTTTCACCTGTGTGGGCTTCCCTCTGCCCCAGACCACCTCTCCTTCAGCAGTGTGTTTCAGACTTGGCAGTTCATTTCATTCAACGCCTTTCAGGTTTTTAACAGAGAAGTCCTTCTGGCAGTCTTTGGGTGAGGACAGGGCACTCAGTAACCGCCTTCATCCGCAATGTTCAGAGATAAGAAGTGCAGACGTTGTTACAAGCATGCGGTGGCTCCCTGGGGGACCTGTACATTGCTCTCCACCCTGGTGGTGTTGCTTGAGAGCATTTCTGCCTGGGACAGAGACACTGCGTCACTACACTGGGTCTTGGAAGATGCTAGGTGGGATATTTAGCAGAGGCAGAAAGCAGCGCCAACAAAGGGTATGGCTCCAGGGCATAATATGAGGAAACTAATTGTGTACCTGGTCATAAAACGCCTTATTCTCAACTAGCCATGTGCTGCAGCAGTGCTCTGAGCACAGCGCTTGTTCTCCAGGGCCAAGCAACAGGCTCTACCAAAGCACAGCCAGCCTGATAGATGTTGCCCTTTGATTTCTCTCTTTCATTGAAACAACAATGAAAAATCACTTTGCATGGAGAGCTCTGAGCCATGATAACACAGTGTCAATTATAAATACAAGGAAGTATCAGCAGAAGAAGCCTCTAATGACCCTTCAATTCTGACTAGGTCCAGAAGTTTCAAATAAGGCTAAACCCTTTTCCTTTGAGATTATCCCCTTGACATCCAGATCAAGGAGTTTTCCTAGAAATCCAGGAACTTTAAAGTCCTCATTTGAATGCAGTACTTTATGCTTTTAAGGTTCATAAATGCTATTATAATTCCCCTTCCCTATAATTTACCTTAGGACGTTACACAAGTAAGGATGGCATTTCTTTATGGATTTTTTTCCTATACCTCTTAGGAACAGATAAGAAGCAGAAACTCCCTTAAAATTGGTTAACCAAATATGATTAGATCAAAACTTATTTTAACATTAAAAAAAAAATACTGATGATCTCCTCCTCCCTCTATGAAATAAGAGTTCAAAGAAGCTGTACTGTCAGATACTATAATTAGGTTTGATTTTAAAAAAAACCCAAACTCTTTCGTCTTAATTAATATAAGGCTTCCTTGAGAAAATTTCAAATACATTAAAGAGTGATTTTTTAAAAAAAGATTTTAAAAAGCTTCTTTTTAATTTAAAGTTAAAAGACCTTTAAGGCAGACAGTGATGATAGTCCAGCTGAACTTTTTTGAGGGAGGATGATTCCAGTATCAGAAATTTATTAGAGACGAAGAATGATTCAATGTGTAAGAAGGTATCTTTGGACTCACAGAACAGTGAAGTTTCTTTAGAGAACAACAAATTAATGAGAAGTAGTTTTCAAGAAATGAGAGTGGTTGTGGGTATAGCTTCCTGCTCTAAAATGGTTTCACAAAACAAAAGCAAAAACAAACAAACAAAAAAAGGTTGAAATAGTTCATTCTGAAAGTTTTCAAACAAAATGTTTTGGTATTTTAAAATTATATTTTTGATTTGAATTTTAAAATTAGCTAAAGTCATAAAATATGGTAAATAACCTTTTCTTTGGCTAAAAAATTGTTTTTCATTTGAAAGAAATGTTTGGGTCAGCAAAAGATGTGCTCTCTCTCGACACACATGCTGCACACCCCCCTGCATCCCTGAAAGTCTTTTAACACCAATTTTTACTATCAGGATAATCTGAAAAATGTGTTCAGTTTTCCAACGAAAACATCCAGTGTTTACATAGCTATTTTTCAGGAGCTTGGGATTTAGTTTCTGGCTCTGCAACGGAATTCCTGGATAACCTTGTGGACTTGGACTCAGATTTGCAAGAGGATTCGCAAGAAACTTATAGCAGATTTAGGCAACGAAGTTTAAAATCTGATCAACTGCATCTAACTGCAGAAGTGCTGAAAGTCCAAGAGTGCCTTAGTTTTAAATAGTGTTTTCCTAGGTGCTTCAATTCTGCTTTTGTAGGTGAGCAGAAATGCTGCACTATTGGTTAGGTTAAAGTCTGGCTTCTCTCTTAATGTAGAGTCACCTGGAGACTCACAGTTCTCTAGCCTGTTGGATTTACACTGGAAAGCGTTTTCAAAGCATGTTTTCTGGTGGTGGTCCAGGCAAAATGTAGTGCAGCTCCTGTTTTCCTTGAAAACTTGGATGAAGTTTTCCCCTGGAGGTTGCCTCCCTTTTCACTGCAGTGTGGGTGTTCAGAGTCCCAAACAGAGGGTCAATGGGGTGCCTCTCTGTTCTCTGTCCGGAGAAATGTAACTCAGAGGATGTGTGTGTCCACAGGAAGATTTCACAGAGTTCTTCTTGTGTGATTGATTATAGTGGCACAAAGAAGGAAAAAAAATATGAAGTCCTTGATCATATCAACAGATTGTCCCCATTCAGCAGATATGAAGTGACACGCTTTGAGTTTGCAAATCTAGTCCTTTCCAGACTGTGATGCATGACTCATGCTCAGGGTTTTTTTGATAAATATGTAAGAGATCCAGGCTCAGCTGTTTCTCTTAGAGGGCTCCCATCCACATTAAACTTCCATCTGCATGGCAGTGCCTTAATTCCCAAGCTATATTCTGGCAGAAGACTACTCTTCAGGGCACCAGGGGCGACTACTCTTCAGGGCACCAGGGCTCAGTGACCAGCAAGAGACAAGAGGAGAATTACTGTGCAGACTAAGGGTAGACGAATTCTGCATCTTTACCCCTACTCCAAAAGTATTTGTGTACAATGCAATAGTGCATGAATGGTTCTTGGATTTCCTCTGCTAGGTATCCCTTGAGCAGTGGCCGTCACTTACTGACTACTGAGTGCACAAAACTGTACTGCGCTAAGAGCGGGCAGCTGAGAGGGTTGTGAAGAAAGGTGGATTACCGAGAAACTGAGGTATCCATAGTTCACCAGTGGTTCACCAGTCTTCTATGCACTTGACTGTGTGGGGTTTTTGAAGGTCAAGACTGGCTCACCATTTATGCTGATGGAAGGACCATTAAATCAGATTAGTCTGGGCCTTTTGGCAGTGGATATTGTATTCCACCTGCAGCGGAAAATTTTATCTGAATGTTGTATTTGGCGCGTTTCTTCTAAATCAGCACTTCTTACACAATTACTGCATAGATATTTTTACCAGTCGAGAGATCCATCCCTAGACAGTTACCTAGGTATTCTAATCAGGAAAGATTATTTTCCTTTCAGTGTATTTTCTCTCTCCAGGTAGTTTTGGTATCTTTGTGGAGCGATATCTTAATTTAGATGCTGGGCAACATGCTTTGTGTGGCTTCTAGATCATCAGTCTCTGACAGAAGAAAATTCAGATTGGTATATCACCGTGGGTGCCTAATGTTATAAATTATATTTTTGCCATGTGTAGCTGGGGATATTCATGATTTAAGCAGGAAGAAAAATACAGATAATCTATCTGAGAGCTGTTGAAACATTTTTGTACATATCAGAACATGCCTCAGTGGCCTCCAGACGAGGAAGACAGCAGCATCCTACAACAGTGTCATTAAAGCTCAGTGTCTTGTCCACCGGACATGCAAACAGGTCCCATTTTCCACATTTATGGTCACCTGGTAGGTAATCACTATGAGATAAATACCTGGTGTTAATTTCTGCTACCAAGTTAAATAGTAAAAAAGACACATAGTCTTATTTAGTGTTAGACAAGACAGTCCCATCTAAAAACGTTTACTTAAATTAAATTTAATTAAATTAAAATTTAAAAATTAAGCAGGACCAAAACAAGCTTGATATCTTAGAAAGAGAGGAATTATTTTTCTTTACAGTGCTCTCTTCAGAAAGGATTTAGAAGAAGAGGGATCCTGGAGCATGATATTGTGAAAAGACCTAGGAACTGGTGCACTTGATTTGAACCAGCAAGAAAAGACTGCACCTGTGCACAGGATACAGCAGCCAACACTTTTCTATGGGAAATATTAGCATAAAAATTGAACAAGGTTAAGAGACAAAACTTCTCAGCTCAGAAGTGATCCTGTTGGGAAACATGATGATATAGAAAGTGTTTATGTGGCATTTATGTCCATTATGTCTGTTCTGGGAAAAGAGAAAAGCTTTCCCTCTCCAGGACTACTCATAAAGCATGCTTCACCTGTATACTGGTGGCTTGATGTTAAAACAAAATGCCTCATCAGTTAGAAGTAATACCACACCACATCGTCAGTAACTAAATTCCTGTTGTTAGGTCTCAGTTTGAAGTATATTATATTTTAATTATATTCAATGTACGATCCAGGTTTAGTAGGGCAAAAGAAACATAAAATCCTAGGACAAAGCTATTTAAACAGAATGATCTCTGAAGTTAATTATACATAATAGCCAGTGAGGGGGGATGATTTTCCATTTCTTAATATTAACCAATAAATACCTTCTGGCATGATTTTTCTATTTAAAGTAGAAAATATTTGAAAGAGTGAGCTTTAGAAGAGACTATGTTGCTACAGCAGACATAATAATTAACATTTATATAATGCTTCATAATGCATTACAAATTTATATTGTCATTTTATTATGTATTATGTATTTTTATTAAAAAGTGTAAGCACATATTACTTTTTTTGCTGGCATTACTTTTGCTAATAATATTTGTTAGCTGTACTTGCTAACATTACTTAAATGAGCTACTAACAACTTTTGTATCCTTTCTGATTTTTATTCTTTTCTCAGCAACTTTTCCAGTGTTTTAAAAAAATTTTGGACTTGTAAGTTCACTTTGCTAGGTGTTGAATTCTACTTTATTTTTTTTCTAATGGGAAAAAAAGAGCAACATATTCTAAATAACTAAAAAAATGAGAGAAATCTGAAAAGAAGATGAAAAGGTTTTGTCAACCTTCTTTCCCCCCCTCCTCCCTTTCTTAAGCATCTGAAGTCTTTAGTTGTTTAAATGCCATAAGCATGTTTGAAAATCAAGTTCAAAATATTTGACTGCTTGTTTTGTGATTTTTAGTTAATGTGTGGATATTTCTTACAGACTTAGGAGATCATAGAATCAGTTACTAAAACCTGGATGCAAAAAAGTCTGGATAATGTATTTGCATTTTCAAATTGGAGACTTTTGGCCCTGCATTTCAAAGTAATGTCTTGAGACTAAATGCAGTTTTGCTTTATTTTTAAATAAAGATATGTGAAAACAGTGCATCAAAAAGTGGTGGTTTTATATAAAAATTATTTCCACTGGCAAATATGGATCACAATCAAAATTCATAATTCAATTCTGTTCCCAAGCAGAGTATTTCTGTCAGGAGTAATCAAAGTTTACTGTCACCAGTCATATTTCAGCATACATCTAAGAACTGGCACATTCAGAGCTGTTTGTGGGGAAGCTGTGAAAGATAAAAGGAGAGTAAGCCCATGTAGCCAGCTGATCATTTATTGGAATTACAAAAGAATGTTTGACCTGAAGTTGCATAGTGTGATTAGTTTGAACTGTGCCCTTTATTCTTCAAAGTGGAGCCTTTCATATATATATATATATGTATAAATATATTTGCTTTCTTGGTTCTGCTTGTGTTAGTAGGATTCCAGACTTGTCAAGCAGGTGGTCCAAATTTTGGTCACATTTACTTCAAAGTAAAATCAACAACACATCCCCTTATCTCGCCAAAATGATTCTTGAAATGTTTAAACATTGATAAATGCAGAGTTTCCCCTTACTTTGTTCTGTTTGAAACAAGCAATTTTGCTATTTTTATTTTATAAATAAGGAAGTGTGACATGTTCTCAGGTAACATTTTTCCCCAGAAACTTTTGTGTCTTGAGTAGGTGACCTTGTGTCACTGCCATTACCAATATGAAGACATTCATATAAAATTTTTATCTTAGATCAAAAAAGCAAAACAAATGGGCTCCAGGAATGACGTCCTCTGGAACAAGACATTTCCTGAGGGAAACAATGATTAGAGGAGGTTACTGGCTTGAGGCAAAGCTTCCAGCATTCAGATTTCCCAACTAGTTATTGGCTTTTCCTTTGATCCGTATTTGTCAATTTTTACTCTGCATATTCCCTTTGTGTCTTCAGTATAATTTTTTCTTGTCAGGAGGTATTTGCTGTGCATTTTAGCTATAAGTTAGGAAGAAAGACGCAGTTCTGAGGATTATGATACTTAAGTTGTGCTATTCGTTACATGTATTTTTAAGTTTATTACTATTGCTTGTCCTAAGTGGTGGTGTTACTCATATTTTAATCTGCATTGCATTAACATCCAAAGTCTGACTTGAGCTATCAGTTGCCTTTTGCTAGGCATTCCTCAAAGACGATAGGAAAAACCTGCAGTCTCTTCTCTTCTTACAGCTGACAGTTAAGGAGAGCATTCACATTCAAGACAGCCTCTGTAAATATGACTAAACCTAAAACACATGCTTCATGTCTGCTGAGAACATGGATATAGGCTATCTACTAAAGACAATTTCCACTTCAGAAGTTTGGCCTTAGATGGTTAAATAAATGTCAGTTAACTGTGGAATATTATTCAAAGCTGCTTCACTGGGAAATGATGAATATTTATTCAAAGGCTTTTTGAGAGTTGGTCAATTACTCCATTTTCAATTTCGTCACATATTCTTTCTCTAAAAATCATTGCATATATTTTCAATTGTTACAAAGTTCTTGCAAGCAAAAGTTTTCCAAAGCAAAATTAAAGAAAAAAAAGAAAGAGCAAACAAAACCTAAGATAGTTTATTAACTAAAAGGCTACTTAATAGTATATTTTTTACATTAATGTATATTCTTGGGTACCCCAACACCTGAATTTTACTTCTTTCTGTTAATTTCTCACTTTCATATACAGTGAGTAGAAGGATCTTGTTTTTAAACGTGAACTACATTATAGTGTATTAAGAATATTATTTTCATTAAATGACAGAATTCTGGCCTATGTTAACAAGAAAATGAGAAAAAACTGTAGAATCAAAGACAGTCTTTTTGTAATACATGCAGAGGCAGCACCAACCTTTTGATTTGCTTTTTCCTAATTGGGTTGCCTGGCAGATTCAGTACGCATAATGCAGGTGTTCAGTCATGGTTATGTTAATCTTGCATGTAACGAGCGTTATGTACTGGAACTTTACATGTTTAGATTCCAGTTCTCTTCAGTTCTGTTCCATTGCTGTAATGCAGACTGCTCTTCTGACAATAACATATAATATGTTCCGTATAAAAAAAACCAAACCTGTGAATATTTTGATTTTGGGTCAGGGTGACAAAAACACATCTGTGAGAAAAGAAAACAGGGAGCAAGAATTATAGGTAGAATTTTTTTCAAGATTAAATTTCTTAGCAAAACTCTCACTGGCTGCAGCAAGGTAAGGATTTTATCCCCTTATTTCCTGTGAGCGTTGATTATGTGTGGCATAGCTTGGCCACTGCTGAAAATAATATTATCCTTGAAATGTATTGTGTCTTTACAGTCTCAAACAATCCTACTCAAGGAGTTACTCTGCCTGCAGTTCTTCATCTTGGTTGGTCACTGAATAGTTTGTTCACAAGGCACATTAACAATTTATGAAAGGCTGACACAAAAGTGCCAGTGTCATTGTGGTATCAGTCATGGATAATTATAAATTAGTTATAATTCAGTTATGAAGCTTAGTGTTCTATATTTTGTAAATGTGGTTCTTTAAGAATAAAACCTTCTTTAAGAATATAAGTTTCTTTAAGAATATCAGTTTCACTAGAAGTTAATTAAAAATAATTATAGAAGTCAAAAAAAAAAAAGTTTTCTCTTTTGTTAAATTCAGTTATGAAGCTTAGTGTTCTATATTTTGTAAATGTGGTTCTTTAAGAATAAAACCTTCTTTAAGAATATAAGTTTCTTTAAGAATATCAGTTTCACTAGAAGTTAATTAAAACTACAAGACAAACCATTATGTTTGCTAGCAGATACAGTATTGCATCAAAATGACTGATATGGAGTCTTCAAAAAGAAATATATTCTCAGACATGTTGTAGCATTCATCTTCTAGAAATAGATAAGAATTTACTTATGGGGTGGAAGGGAAGATGTGAGCCCAAATAACAAAGTGCCAAATCATCAGAAATATTTTCTTTTACTGGAGCATTTATGAGAGTCAGGCCAGTCTGAGTTAGCTTTCTTTCCCATTCTGACAGAAGAAATTAATATTGCTTTTTCAAACATTAATAAATCCTACTCAGGTCTCAGTTGACTTCTGGAGTGCTTATCTCTATGACTATAGACATAACCTAGGTGCCTAAATCAGTTTCTCTTCAAATGATGAATTTCAGCTGAAATTATGAACAGCAACACTTCGTAAGTCTGCTCAGTCAAGTATTTTTCTTCTCTGGAAAACAAAAAATCAGATACATTTCATTTCAATGTATTAACCCACAATTTTGATAAACGGATAGGAAGTACTGACATTTTGTTAAAAAAACCCCACAACATATAAATGGAGAGGAACTCTGGCTCCTTAATAATTCAGTTCTGCCAGGGTACAAGAGCAGACACTCTGACTTCCCTAAGATCCTTCTGATCTTCTCTGCCCTCTAAAAATGCTGCATACGAAAACCCACCTTCAATCAATCGATGAGTAGATTGATTTGTTCCCACTCCTCCCCATATGTGAAATGAGCTTTCCAGAGAGGGGCAATTCAATAACTCGATTAAATTCATCATTATTTCCTCCAAGAAGGATGGTAAAATATCACTGCTTTAAGGGGAAAAGCAAAAATATGAAGAAATAAAACCAGGACTATATAGCAAAAAGTACTAAAGACCAAGAATTTAAAGAGTGCCAATGCATCCTTTGCAAAGCTGAGGTCTTAATTCGTTCTCTGAAATCTTACCCAAGTCAATAGTTACCGAAAATGAATGCTTGAGGTACGCAGCAATGAAAAGGCCTCAGCATGTCTCATTTTCCCACTTAGCTTATCACATTCATGGAGCCATTTGCAGAAGCTCCCTCCCTGCCATTTGCATGCACACATCCACCCTGTACTTTAAAAACTTCTCTGATTGTGGATCAAAGTGGAATGGATTTATGCAGCCACTTCACTGTCTGTGTCTGCAGAGAGGGAGGTGGCTCTCTTCCTTCTCATGCGATGTTCAGTTGTGCACATATGGGACAAGCCAACCAGTGAAGGGATATAGAAATCAATGCTCTGTTTCTCATCTACTAGACAACAAATAGGAAAAGGAAAAGAGAAGGGAAAGAAAAATAGAGTGAAGTGGAAATTGGAAAGCTGTCCAGTGCAGAGTTCTTTCTGACATACAAGTACCATATTTGGTCTTTAAGTAATAATCTAGCTTTGCATTTTTAAAAAAAATAATCTTAACTTACAAATTGGTTGCCCTTCGCTGTACACTTTTTAATTTAGAAGTGTCACATACTGCATCAAATGCTTTTCCTTAAAAAAGGGACAAAGTTCCGAAGAAAACTATAATAATTACATTTAACTTCTTGTTGCCTAATGTTGGATAATTTAAGTACCCAATCTGTTCAAGAAACCCACAGACCCTGCTGTTGTATTATACTATAGGGCAACCAAATAAGTGCTTTAATTACAAAATTAGTGAGTATGGCCCTTAGGGTAAGAGCAAGCCCTGGAACAGTCTCTGGCTCTGTGCTCACCGGTAGGCTTGCAATCTCCACTACACAGAGAATGTGATATTTCAGGATATTGGTTGGGCATGTAATAAAAGCAGGGACAAAACTTTGGTTTTGAATCCATGCTTGAATCATAAAATTTACTTTTCTTCCTGCAAGTATGGTGATTTTGGCATTGGCCTACCTGTACTCAACACTGAAAGTTTTGGTTTACAATAATGATTCCAAACTCTATTTCTTACATCTTCTTTTGATCTAAACACTTGCCTTCTCAGATATAATATCATAGAATCACAGAATGGTTTGGGTTGGAAAGGACCTTAAAGATCATGAAGTTCCAACCCCCCTGCCATGGGCAGGGACACCCTCCACTAGACCAGGTTGCTCAAAGCCTCATCCAGCCTGGCCTTGAACACCTCCAGAGATGGGGCATCCACAACTTTCCTGGGCAACCTGTGCCAGTGTCTCACGATGCACACAGTGAAAAATATTAATATTTTAATTATCCTGGGCAGCGTGTCTGAAAAGATTAGTCACTGCCCTCAATCCTCTTTCACACTGATTACCTCTGTTGCTTCGTCTTTGTGGTTCCAGGACCTGCAGATCAATGCATTGTAGAGCTGAACCTGGCTGAGAACCAACCGACCCCCAATGCTCCATGCTGTTACTGGAGCAGATATGAGTCCTAAATGTTCTTTCTGTTAAATGAGTGTTGTGGGGTGAGAAAGCTACTAAATGTTTGTTGCTCAAGGGGAGATGATTGAACTCATTCTGCTGATACATTATTGTTGAGCCTCTCTACCCTTAGGCTTTAACTATGTGTTTCCATGGATCCCCTTTTGTGATCTCTGACATTCCTCTAGCCATGTTGTGAACTGATCCTGGGGCCTAAAATGACAGAAAAATAAAGCAGAAAATAACAAAATGTTTTATTTGGGTTCGACTCCGTGAACAACCTCACTGTGGAGTTGGATGTGTGATGGTGTTGGTCTAAAGGAGGGGTAAGGACAGGTGAGCTGGGAGTGAGGTGAATGGGATGTCCTTTCCATGGTAGCTAATTGTTGCAGTGGCTTAGCTGCGTTGTCCAGCTGCACCTTTATCTGTTTTGTTCCTGGAAATGTCTGAAAATAACAGAACTAGGGGTCTGCCTGACTGTGCATCAACTGAACTAGGAAATTGAAAGGAAAGGCAGCAGAGAAGCTGAAAATGCAGATGTAAATGTAATCCTATGGGGAGGATAGGTATTCCCCTTAGGCACATGTATGATAAGAGAGGCAGTATTGGAAATCATGAGCAAGACAGAGAAAATAAGCCCCTCACTGGCCTTTTTTTCTACTATGTTTGAAGAAATGGAAGCTGCTGTGCTTCCTTCATCAATAAACATCCTTCTCGCAAAGAATATCTTGTATCATTCATTTCCTCTAATGTAAACAATCCCATGTTCTGGCTAACCACTAAAACCAGAGTGTTTATAAGATTATTGTTATTATCTGGAAAAAAAGACTGCATTGGTCATCTATTTTCTTGGTGTTGTTATAGGGTAGGAAAAGGTTTATTTTCGAGACAGTATGTCTCAAGCAGGGAAAGCTTGCTGCAGAAGAACTGTACTGCAAGTCAGCGGTAAGCACTTACTGTTACCAAGGGAGACCTTATCATTATAGCAATTATAAATCATGTTAAACAAAAGTAGCAGTGATTATGGTTTTATTTGTGGGAATCAAGACATACAGTTGTGAAGAAAAATGAGAGAGAGGAATTGGGTGGTTCATAATGGATGGCACCTAATTCATAATATATGTATATAAAAAATGGTTGCTATACCTCACTGTCACTCCAGCCATCACATGCCAAGCCAGAACTAAAGATGCAGGTAAACATAGGATCTGCCCAGCCGTGCACAGCTGTAGACAGCTATCAAAACCCAGCTGCAGCTTAGTGGTTCCCTCGGAAATCTTTCAGGAAGCAACCGCTAAAGCCTGTATTGACATCTCTTTTGACAACTGCCTAATCTCTTACAAGGTGTTGGTAAATGCTACTTTATATCATCTTGTCACAGATTGCCAGGAGGGAAACCAAGCATATTTTTCAAAGTCTAGTTCAGGTATGGTTTTTCCACGAAGTCTCCTATGCACATTTGCTCTTCTTTCCAAGATCACAGAACAACCAGCAATGGGAAGAGCTCACTGACGTTTCAAATCTCTTGTCTAACTAAATCCAACCTACAACATTTCCACTTAATCCCATACTTGATATTTAGACACCAACATGCATTTTAATGGGCATTTAGATACTTACTTTCCTTCTTTAATTTTCCATGCAGATATTGTAAATTGCAAAATACAGATACATGTCCAGGACCTGGAATGATCCAAAAGGGTACTTGAATTGGGATTTTGCTTATGGTCCATTTTAGATTACGAGGTTCAGGCAAGTTACTGAACCAATTTCTAAATTTCTATTAAGTTTTTCATATTCATGATTTTGTGTTTAATATCTTCATATTGCCTAATTCTTTTTCTTTTCATTGGAATTCTGGGGGGAAAAAAAGAAGAAAAAAGCCACCCCAAAATCTCTTACAATATACTTAGAAAGACCAGTTTACAAAGTGGCAAAACATCCTGAGGGAAAAAAAATATGCTCATAATATTAGCAAATAATGTAATAACTGGTGTGTTGTACATGATCTACCATAAGTTGGTGTCAGAGGGGTCGCTTTTCTCTGTCTGACCTCATCACTGAACAAATGGTAGTGCAGGTGATGTTTGTGTTTTCCACAGCTCTTAGAGCAGAGCATCAGCACAAACAAGATACTGATACTGTTATTGTTGTAGGGCCAGAATTTCTGAGTCTTTCACATTGGCAGAGCTTTGTAACAACAGAGAAGCAATGGTAGGACTGTAGAAGTATATGTAACCCTAGAGACTACTCGGAGCCAGCAGCTCATTTGCTTCTACATTTTAACACAATAATCATATTCAGCTCTAATTCCAACATGCTAACAGACATGGGAGTAGCTGGAGTCAGAAACAGAAACGTGTCCTCTGCACCCTTGTAGTTAATTCAGTCAGTGTTTGGATTTTTAAGAGCTTTAAAACTAAGTTGTTAATAACTCTTCTGGCCTGAAAATGTCATTTAAAGTCTTGGAAGGAGAACAGAACAGCTCCCCAAACCTCAAACATTATGAATCTGTTCTTTTAAAGTGCTTTTTCTCATGTGTCTGTCAGTTTGTTTGTTTCTACGGTTTCTTAATGACAGAGTACACTGAAAAAGAACATGATTGGTCAGGTTTTAGTAGGTGAGACCATTAATAAAATCCCTTTATAGGAAGCAAAAGTTTATAAGAAGAGGCTGAACTCATTCAAGTCAAGTAGGAAACTAGTCCTGTCCTTTTGATTCTCTGTAGTATAGTTTTCTTCACTGGAGAAAGATCCAAACCAGAGCTCCAGCACTTACTTTCTTCAGTCTGTGGGATCCCTGAGTGTAAAACCACATCACAGCACAGACTTGTATGCTTTATGCAGAGACTTTCATAAATGCAGAGTCAAACTTACAGCTACTTAAAGCTAATCAGTGTGTTTGCAGACTGTTAGGAAATTTCTCACGTGCTTGTCTGAACAGAGTAAAAATAATACAAAGAACAGGAGAAACCATATAGGTTTTAAAACACTGGTTGATCTCTATTTTAGCATTAAAAAAAATCAACTTTGAGGAAAGATGTGAAGGGCAAAGAAAAAGTTCTGTTGAGCTGTCTGAAATTATGTTGATGTTTGTTTTCTGTAGTTACAAAACAAAAGCTAATTCTGAGTCTTAGGAAAAGAAAAATTAATTGGGAAAATGCTAGAGGAAATTCAATTTTATGTAGTAATTAGTGCACCTATATCACAAAAAAGCAATTATCCCTGGAACTGCTGTAATGATATAAATTCCCTGTCTTAAGGGTCTAACACAAACATGTACCCTTTCTGTAAGAGGAATTTGGTCAGAACATCTTAGAGATTTTTTCCTTGAAGTGTTCAAAATAGTCCCTTTTTTGACTGGGACTCCTCCTCTATAGAAACCAGAAGATTATTTCTTTTTCAGACATCTGAATGTAGTGCTTCTCAGCTTCTGACAAAACAGGGAGAGAAACAAGCATGATTGCTCTGGGCATATTCTCTTTC
>NW_010131069.1:58949-61268 GCF_000699245.1 Pterocles gutturalis
AAATGCTGTTTAAAAGAATTTAGGGATTTTTTTTATTTTTTTTTTTTTTTACATTTATCCAGGATTCAGATGCCACACCTGAAGACCTCAGATATCTACACAGATCATACATCTACCAGTTTACTGGTGTAAGGCAAGCTTACAATGAAAACAGCTTTAGTATGTCCCAAAAACATTGAATTTACTGGACAAACAGAGATCATCAAAGAAGTGCAAGCACAGTAGGTCCAAAACTTCCCCAGTGTAGGACATCCTACTTAGCTAGGATGCTTGTCCTTCAGTGGGTATTTTTTTGATGAAGTGGGCTTTCTCATTCTTGTGGGCTTGTCTTACTCCCTATGTGTTTTTAAAAAAAATAGAAAAAAGGAAAAGTCTTGCTTGGTAAAAGAAAGAGGACATGAAGAAGATACATGGGGAGGAACAAAGAAAGATGCAGAAGGGAAGACAAATCAGGACATATTTCAGCCTTATTATCTGACAAAGTTTGTCCGGGTTCTTCAGTAATTTACTGAATTGGATTAAATTTCTTAAAACTTGTGAGTCCAAAGATCATGCAGAGAAGCAATAAACCACCTGGATCTTCATCATAGGATCCTCCAGGAATCTGTTTCAGTTACCAACACTTCTCTCTTCTAATTAAAAAAAAATAATAAATATTTAACCTCTGTCAGGACTTGTACCTGGTGACTCCTTTTGCTCATGCAAGGAGTTGATTTACATTGCAAAAGACAGATGGGTTGTATGATGAGACCTTTTTGTCTGAATAAATACTTTTCAGCAACCTACTGAAGTTAAGGCCCTGTTGACTGGCTCGTGCAACTCCATCTCCCCTCTTGTCTGAAAATGCTTGTTGCCTCATTACAAAATAAATTTTTCATTCTGGAAAAATCAGGGGTATGTCCTGGCAGCCTTGAGCCTGGAGCTGACTCTCTTGTGATGCCAGGCGTACGGGGTAGATTTAGATCAGGTACCTGTTTCTTATTTCTTAAAAATAATCATCATCATGTTCAATTTGGGGTTTTTGGAAGATAATGTTTTAACTGTGTATGTTAGTACATTTCTGAGTTATCTGAAAGCTTAAAATGTAGCTACCTAAAATCTTTATGTAATCTTGATTAAAATCCAGCAAGCATAACATTTTAAGCTTGGTGAAGCTGGGTAATTGAATAATAGCAAAGGAGAAATTGTGCAGCCCAGAAAATTTTCTGAATCCAGCTTCACGAATGTTTTGCTTACTATACTGGAGACCAAGGGAAAAATTATATTTACAAATTAGGAAGCATATGTTAAAAATATTCTTTTGACATATGCTCTGCTAATCTTCCAAACACCGAGTCTCTAAACTGTCCTGTGTGAATGCATTAAACCATGTATTGGCCTTTCCTGGTTTCTATAACTTGAGCAATTTACCTCCACAATTAGGCCCTGGCAGATTGTTTCTACAAACAAAAATGCATTTTGACTAGTTATTTCAGAATAAAACTTTGTAGGGAATTGCCCATTTCAGCCTGTCAAAATGGATAGGATATTTCTGGGTTATACAATTAGGCTAAAGGAAACAAAAAATAGTGCATGAATAACTACATCTGATATGCTTTTAAAATGCAGCAGTGCTTTCTAATACTAGGATTAACTACATCAAAAACTTAAACTGGAGTCTACCTTTAACTAACAGTAATAATATGGTGTATTACATGAAACTGATTATTCAATTACTTCTAAGTGCTGTAGTAGTGCCAGATCAAATTCTGGTGTGGCTGTGTTTGTTAGATAGTACAGAGTTCAGTCATGATCAGTATCAAGACTATTAATTGGATGTAATAATGAAATGAAAATGCCACTTTTGTATTTTATGTAGGTCTAATTTCAGATTTTTAATTCCCCCTTTCTCCTCCTTTCCTCTGATTCCAGTCATCTAACATTTCGGTTTAAGCTAAAGTCTCAACTTTTACAGACATATGAAAAAAACAAAAGGTTTATTACAACACCATCAATTTGCATCAGTGTTCCTGTGCTAGCAGACAGACAAAAGCAGAGAGTATGCATAAGATTTTACACGAGCAGAAATGAATACTGTATTTAATAAATTGAATAAAATATTAATCCATAGCAGAGAAATAATGATGGAGTTATTGTGAAATCATATAGACTATAGTCAATATGGATGGAGAAAGACTAGATCTAGTCAAATATTAATGAAGTGAGAATTTTTAAATACATTTAAATACATTTAGCAAACAAAAGGATTTTTTCTGTAGATCTTTTCTCATATGGGCTTTTCATTTTACCAGGGATTACAGAATCACAGAATGTTAGAGA
>NW_010131070.1:0-1775 GCF_000699245.1 Pterocles gutturalis
GGGTGGGGGCCCCACGCACGCCCCGCTGCAATGGGGTGCTGCCTCCAAAACACACGTTCATTGATGGGGCACAGCCACCGAAACCCACCCCAGAACACCCCCTGCATGCACCCCACCTTCCTCTGCTCCTTCCTCCTCTTCCTCGCTGCATGGGGATGTCCCCTTGGCCCCCACACTGCTGTTAATTAGGGTTAATCAGGCTAATCAGGCTGATCACCTGCCCCCATCCCCATGAGGGGATGCTCCGGGGGTGGGTTTGCCGCCAGCAGCCCCCTCCCCACCGCACAAGGGTGTTGAGCCCATTTTGGGTTTGATTTGATCACTGAGGGTGCCCCAAAAATGCCGTTTCATCCCATTCTGCCCCAAGTGACCCACATTTCATGGGAATCGCTGCACCCCAAGGGAAGAAAGGGGGCTCAGGGGGGCAAAGGAGGTGTCAGGTTTTAGATATAAATTCTGAACTTCATGGGAACAGCGTCGTTATGGATATTTCCAAAAACTTTCATGTGTTTGGGCACTGTCCCCTCGTTAAGAGAAGAAATAAAAGCAGGGGCCGAGCTGCTGTTCCCCTCTTCCCCATGGTTTAAGCATGAGATTAATTAGGATATCAATTAGCAAGGGGATGAAGAATTCAAAGAGCAAGAGCGGGGTTACACTATGACCCGCAGCAAAATACAGTAAAGCGGGTGGGCACCCCCCAGGGACCCCCCAGTCCTGGGGTGGGGAGCTCCATTGGAAGATTAGAATGAAAATAAAATATATTTTAACACCGCAAATATTCTCACCACCGTTCTGCTTCAAAACCCTCCTGCCCCTCCTCCCGGGGCGTGCACCCCCAGCCCTAAATCCAGGATTTTCCAGCATTTTGCTGCAGACGGGGTGGTTGCTCATGCATGGGGGTGCTCGCATGGATGATGGCCCCCAGGCACGATGCCCACCCTGCCCCAGAGCCCGGCGGGGGGTCTGCGGGGGCACAGGCAGCCCCGCAATGCCCAGGGCAGGCAGGAGGGAAGTGTTTGCCCCCCTGGTTTCCAAAGCACGGAGAAGGTGCTCTCCAACCCCTGCAAAGGGCACGGCCCTCCTGGGGTCTCCTTCGCCCTCCCTGGGGTCTCCTCCAGATGTTTTGCAGGTTCGTGGAGAGATGCTGGACGGGCTGGTTGGAGGGAAATGGGAGCCAAGCGCTTGGTCTTACCGCTGTGGGGCTGTGGGACCTCAGCTGCTGCAACCCCACCGTTGACATGGTGGCAATGTCACCTTTGGTCCAGCGCCCGTAAATGCCCTTCGTGTCATTCCCCCCGCCGGCCACCAGCATCGTGGCCCACGTTGCCAGGGAAGGACCATTTATCCCTCCCTTCTAAAAAAAAATAATAATATTTTTCTGCACTATCCATGGAATAAGACCCTCTGAAAAAAGTGTGATGTGTGTGGCTCCAGATGTCCAGGGATCCAGCTGTGTGGGGCTCCAGCTGTGCTCAGTCCCCAGCTGTGCACAGTCCCCAGCTGTGCAGGCATCCAGCTGTGCGGGGGTCCAGCTGTGTGGGGCTCCAGCTGTGCTCAGTCCCCAGCTGTGCACAGTCCCCAGCTGTGTAGGGGTCCAGCTGTGCAGGGATCCAGCTGTGCAGGGATCCAGATGCACAAGGATCCAGCTGTGCACTGCCCCAGCCGCGCAAGCCCTCCCCCAGCCACGCACCCCTCCAGCAGCACACAATTCCAGATGTGCACAATTCCAGCTGTGCAGAGCTGCGGCTGGGAATGTCTCCAGCTGTTTGGGGCCC
>NW_010131070.1:1785-2009 GCF_000699245.1 Pterocles gutturalis
GCCGGTTCCTGAGGCCTCCAGTGGGGGGGGGCCCCAGCTGTGTGTCCCCAGCTGTGCGTGTCCCCGCCATGCACATCCTGTCCGTGCAGCGTCCTGCAGCACGCCCGGCGTCCTCGGCAGATGGAGCTGTGCAGCTGCGCAGGCAGCGGCGCGCAGGCAGGACGGGAGCTGTGCAATTACATATACAATATCTATTATTCTATTTTTTTTTTTAATTGCAGCAA
>NW_010131070.1:2371-2732 GCF_000699245.1 Pterocles gutturalis
GAGCCCTCGGCTCCGTTCCAGCCGCAGCCCCGATAAAATCTGCGCTGTGTGCGCCAGCCCCCGGCTCCTTCCTGTTTTTGACGAGGAAACTGTCAGCGCGGCGAGTTTTCAGTTCTTCATTTCTCCTCCGGAGGACTTTTAGGTGAAGTCCAAGGCGGCGGTGCCCGGGTCTGGGTTCACAAGCTGCTCCCAGCGCCCTGCAGACCCCTACGGTTGGGTTATAACCCAGGAAAGTTTTCAGTTCTTCATTTCTCCTCCGGAGGACTTTTAGGTGAAGTCCAAGGCGGCGGTGCCCGGGTCTGGGTTCACAAGCTGCTCCCAGCGCCCTGCAGACCCCTACGGTTGGGTTATAACCCAGGAA
>NW_010131070.1:2756-4709 GCF_000699245.1 Pterocles gutturalis
GACATGGGCCACAGGGTGGTTGGGGACACGGGGCATGTTCCCATGGGAGCCTGGGGGGCACAAAGCAAACCTCGGGGGACAAAAAGGACACAGAAAACTGGCCCCGCAGGCAGGAGAGCCAGCACTGCGGCATGGGAAAAAGCACCGAGCTGCTCTATGATTTGATTTCTTTGCATCCCAGCTTCTATTCCCAACGCTGACCTCCGGGTCAGAAGTTTCCTGGCAGCGGCAGGGGCTCTGCGGGACCTTCGTCCCCAGCTCCTGGTGGGACCCTCGTCCCCAGCTCCTGGCGCAGAGCGAACAGCGGCTGGTTCCTGGATCAAGGACCACGGGTGGGTTACGGCTGCTGGAAATCCCCCCAGAAAACCCAGCACCACGGCTGTTGGGGACATCCATCATGGCAGCAAGGAGGGGACAGCGTGGGCTCCCCCTCGTCCTGCACACCTGGTTGCACACCCCAGTTGCATGCCCCAGTTGCACGCCGCAGTTGCACACTACGGTAGCACACCTGGTTGCATGCCCCAGTTGCACACTCCAGTTGCACGCTCCATTTGCACACCAGTTGCACGCTGCAGCTGCACAGCTAGTTGCACACCCCAGTTGCACGCTCCAGTGGCACTCCAGTAGCACACCTGGTTGCACACCAGTAGCACACATCAGTTTTACACTCCAGCACACCGCAGTTGCACACCTGACTGCATACCCTGGATGCACACCCCAGTTGCACTCTCCAGTTGCACACCAGTTGCACACTCCAGTTGCATGCTGCAGTTGCACGCTCCAGTTGCACACCAGTTGCACGCTCCAGTTGCACATCAGTTTTACACTCCAGTTGTACACCAGTTGCACACCAGTTGCACGCTGTAGTTGCACACCAGTTGTACGCTGCAGTTGCACATCAGTTTTACACTCCAGTTGTACACCAGTTGCATGCTGTAGTTACACACCAGTTTTATGCTGCAGTTGCATACCAGTTGCACACTGCAGTTGCACGCCCCACTTGCACACCAGTTTTACACTCCAGATGCACACAGTTGCACACCAGTTGCACGCTGCAGTTGCACACCCCACTTGCAGAGCCACCCCCTCTCCAGACAGACACACTTTCTGCAATGTTTCGCTTCAGGTTTTGCTTTTCCTCCCATTTCCCCCCAATATCCAAGCAGCAGCAGCAGCAATCCCCAGCCCTTCGGGGTGCAGCGGGACCTGGGGTGCAGGCCCCCACACGCCTCATCCCTCCAGCTGCACACAGCGAGGAGGAAGCGGCGCGGCGCTGCCTGCACACGGCCGCGCTTCCGATGCTGGAGGAAAGCCTGCAAACCCCCCGGGGTGCACGGGGCCAGCTGGAGTTTGGGACACGAGGACGGTGAAGCAGAGCCAAGGCGCGTCCCTGTCCCCCGGGGACAGCAGGAAAACGGGGCCAGCGAGCTGTCCTGCACCTGGGCGGGGATTGCTCACCCCAAAAATGGGAGGAATGGGAGGAAAGGATTCGGGTTGGCTTTGTGACGGAGCCGCCATTGGGGCGTTTTTGCTGCTGAGAAGAAGCAAAAGGAGGATTTCTGGTGATTTCAGCACCGGAGCACCACCACTGCCCTCGCCTGTACTCTGCTGCCTGGCAGAACCGGGTCACCGGGAGGGAAGAAACAAAGGACCGAAGGCTGGTGCAGGGGAGGGGGTCAGGGCAGAGCCCCCCTGCCCGTGTCAGCCATGCACCCACCCACCACATCCCCAAAAAGTCCCCCTTGGGGTTGGTGGTTCACCAGCAACTTCAGGTTTTTCAACGTCAAATATTTTTTCCACTTTTCCGCTGCAAATGTGGCCCAGGGGTTGTCCCCGGGGGTGCAGGGTCCCCGCCGTCCCCTCGCTCCCCTGACGCGTGCCGGCAGGATGTTATTTTTACTGGAAAGTCGGTTGTTTTGGGTCAGGCCAGGACATGAAAGCAGCCCGCGAGCC
>NW_010131070.1:4811-5534 GCF_000699245.1 Pterocles gutturalis
GACAGTCTCACGGGCTGCACGATGTGGCCGCAGAAACTCTTCTCTTCCCGTTCGTCAGACCAGGGCTCCGTGTGTCCGCCGGGTTTCGGCCACGGGAGGGTTCGGTGTCACCGTGCCCCCGGTGCTGGCGGGGTCCCAGCCTTCACCAACCACCCGCGGCGAGCTGTGAAAAAACGCAGCACGGAGAGGCGCAGGCGGGGTCATGCTTTCGTTTATTCACTTCATATAAAAATCTCTTAAGAATGCATCTGAACACAATATATAATACTATAACATACATTGTGTGAAACTTTTTTTTTTTTTTTTTTGGAAACAATAAAATAACCACCTGGAACAATGCAGTGTTCAACAGACATACGAACCCATTGATCATGCACAACTGTGCTATTTTCATGAACTAGTTTAGTCACAAGTTGGACCAAAAAAAAGCTTGAAACATATTTCACAAACTGAGATTTGGACACCGCTCACGATGCCGGACAAGCTTTGTCAGAAGAAGTTTCACAGCACAATTATTACATCAGTTCACATTTTTTTTTCTCATAGAAATTCACATTGGGTTGTTCGGAAATTGGAACGTGACATTTAAAAGCCAGCCCGTTCGTGGGGGGGGTGCTTTGTTCAGTTCCCCCCAACACCTTCTCTAGGTTTTCAGCACTTCCCAAACGCTCGCCCGCTGCCCTGGGGTCCGGTTGCCCCCGTCCCCGGCTCGCCGTGAAGACG
>NW_010131070.1:5547-6502 GCF_000699245.1 Pterocles gutturalis
CCCCCCCCTGGGCGGCTGCCAGCCGAATGCCCGTCCTGGGTTGCGTCTGTCTCTTCAGCTATGTTCAGGTTCTTGTATTTTATGCAATACAAAAGGTTACGAGAAAAAAAGGCAACTCTTATTCCGAGTCTTCTACACAATTAACATCGCCGCCGAGAGGTGATGTTAATTCATATAAATTAATAACTTACAAAACATTACAGTATATACATGACGTAATAAATACACTGTTATAAACAGTAATGGAGGTGTTAGAGCTCAAGGCAGTGCAGGAGGAGGATGGTGGACTTAAACCTAGGAAACGTGAAGGGGAGGCGAGAGAAACACAAATATCCAAGCGTGCAACCTCCACCGAGCCGAGGAGCTGCCGAGGGGAAACGTGTGCTGATACACGGGCTGCGCCGCGGGAACAAGTGACCCTCTGTCCCCCGCACGGCAAAAATAAAACCCCGGGGAGGAAAAAAATGCTGCTGCTCCTAGCAAGCGAACAGAGATGGTGCGCGGCGGCATGAAGTGACTTTAAATGGGTGGCCGGGGGGCTATAAAGAAGATGATTAAAGGTGCAGTAATGCAAAACAGAGGGTTTCCCTTCTATTTGAGTCTGTAAAAGTGATTAACTGCAATAAAGTGACAGGTATTGCCCGTGAAAAAAAAGGAAGACTGCTTCTTGTAACAGGAAGAATCAAAAAAGTATCGGTCAATTTTGAAACACTTTTGTGTCGCTTTTCTATCCTAAACTCCGTGTGTTTGATTGAAGAGACTCTGGAAAAAGACATGAAAGTGTTTACAAAGAAGGCACACAGGTCTGCAGACAGGTGGTCAGGTGGACAGGTTTTATATGGAGAGTTATTAATCAGTAGTTTCTATCAGTCTAACTGGTACAAATTCCAAAACTAACAGTATAAAATCTCTCAGTTGTGTGTCATGTACTCTTCAGTCACCACCCAAGCCAGCT
>NW_010131070.1:6514-10855 GCF_000699245.1 Pterocles gutturalis
ACGCTCTTAGCTGACAAGGCTGAAACCACAACGTCAATCACCTGTTAATTTCCTGAGCAATCATTCACTACGCCATCTCTAACCCTGACTCCAATCTCAAGTAGCTGGGAAGATCTTTTAGCCAACGTGAGACACAGGCCTCGGACCCAGGCTGCAGCGAGTCCGTGAGACCGCTTGCGTGCTCATCAAGCGTTTCAAATCCACTCACGCGGGGCCAGGGCATTATGTGTCGACAGGAGACGTATCTTCTGTCACGATTTCGATGCTCGCCTCCCTCTGCGAGTCCTCTTCCCCGGGCTCGGCCACGCGGAGTGTCTTTGTATTGCTGAAGTAGCCGCCGCTCTCGCCGTCCTTCTCCGGCCCATCGGAATCCTCCTCCTCCAGCGTCAGTTCGAACTGGAACTTCTCCATCAGGTTCTGACAGTCCCTGCCCCGCTCCTCCAGCGGAGGAGACGGGCTCTGAGGTATCATGCTCTGGTACCAGTTCCTGTTGTCCTCCAGCGTGTCCAGGATGTCCTGGGCATCGGGCTGCACCAGGTCAGCCCACGTCTCCCAGAGGGGATGGACGATGTAGTCGATGAAACCCACCTGCGGGACACAGAAACACGCACGCTTAGCGGAGGGAACGGCCAGGAGCAGACGGGTGCCTCACAAACTCAAATGCTGTTAATATGTGGTTTTTACAAACAAGCAAGCCCCCAAACCAGCGCAGTCTAATCGCAGACACAACCATCTGACAGACAAAGCTGCACCTACAGCGTCGGACCAGGTTGACATCGTGCCCAAAATCAAACCTAGGATTAAAGTTTAATTAAAAGCAGGAGCTGATGGAGCTGCCAATCCCGTCCCTGCTGCACGCGCGATTTCCAGTCTCCCTGCAGGTGTCCTCTCCTGACCAGCGGCTTAAGCCCTGCCTGCAGAAGCCGGGGCAGAGCCGTGGCTCTGAAGACAGACCATCCCACCGAGGGATGCCTCAGGGGCTGTCAGTGCACAGGGACATTTCAGACAATCGTTGCTCCTACCCTAAGCGTTGAGAAGGTTTGCTGTCTCTCAGATTTGCCCTCTCTAGCGCCTTTTATGGACTGAAGTTTGCCCTCTAGGCGTGCTTTACTAGAGTGTGCAGCTTGTACCTATTCTGAACTGGTTTGTGGTGCTGCATCTTTGAAAGGTTCGGCATTTCTCCATTCCTGTGCCAAAGCAGCCACCGTGTTTCCCTGCAGAGCCAGCCCCGGTAGAGCTTTCCTCTCCTTTCCTTTCAGTTTGCTCTGGAAAGAGCGCAGAAAGCAGGTCAGCTCATCCCAAGAAGCACTCCTCCCGCGCGAAGGCGGACACATCACCCTTGCCTGACTCCCATGGAGTGACGTGCCAGCGGTGGAAACGGCGAGGGCTGCGGCCGAGCCCGTCAGTCCTTCCGCCGGCTGGCGCGAAGGCTCTGAGCTCAATCGTTTTTCAATTGTCTGACTAAGAGGACGTACGTCCAGGATGGAGAAAACCCAATGGCCATAAAGAGGATTGAAATTCTTCCGTCTTGGCAGAATGTGTCACTTCTCTGCTCGCTCTGCTGGACAACATTTCAGTGCAGCAGGAAAATGGCTCTCAGAGGGGCCAGGCTCAACGTGCAGATGTTTGCTTTGGAAATCGCACATGCCTCCTTCAGACACAACAGGATGTCAATAGAACCATTAACATTCAATTGTAACATACTGTCGAGGCAGCTTAAACAAAAAGGTGATGAAAATTTCCTGCAGCACATGTTCCGGAGCACTTGTAAAGTGAAAAAAAAAAAAAAAAAATTCCGTATGGTGGTTAGTTGATGGCTTTGCCACCACCCAAACCGCTCGAGGGCTGTACAGCACCAACGGCTGGAGATCGGTCACTTCGTAAGCCCGTCATTGTTTCTTTAATCATACCAAATTATGGGATAGCTGGCCAAGAGATGATCTTAAGATATTTTGATGTAAAGAGGTACCATCTAGAGCCTTGAAATACTTGCATACTATTTTCCCATCACTCCAGGACGGACACACCACCTCCCTTTCTCCTTTGCCACTAGCTGGGATGCCAACAGTAGCCATTTCGTGCAATTCCTGTTCTTCTCGCATAGCAAAAATGCCATTTTGAAACCTCTGTGAAGTGCATATGTGAAACAAAAAAAACTAATTGGAGCTCGCACATGGAGCACATTGGCATTTTCTGGCTGAGCCTGGCCAAAGGATTCAATTCTTGTTAGGTTAACAAATAAGACAGATTTTTCCAACAAAATCACCATGCGGTTGAGTGAATAATTTTGAAACCACTTGGCTTAGCCCTAGAGGACATTTGGAAATAATTATCATCAATTTTGTTACTTATTCAAGCTGAAAAACCTTGATGATGACTTGCTCGAGTCATTTAAAAACAACAACCAAGACACCATTATATAAAGATTGGAATACGTTTAGGCAAACATAAATTACCGGCTTCATTACAGACTGACCGGGTTCAACTCTACTGCCTGTGTTACACGGGTCAGAACAAAATCTGACCTGGAGACCGTTTCATCTATGAATCAGGAGGAGCCAGTTAATCTCAAAAAATAAGACGTATCCAGCTCCTTTTAAGGTTTGTATTGACAGAATTAAATATTTCTTTGACTTCACCTGGCACACAGCAGCTCCCTCAGACCTCTGATTTAACAGGCCAGATGATGCACTGCAAAACTGTTCTGCACGAGGAGGAATAACGGCTGACATCCAGAGCGAAGGGGATCTCAGCTGGGAGAAACTCCATTGCTATAAATGCCATGGCTATAAATGTCTAACAGGAGGTACGAACGACGTCGTAGGCTTAGGAGGTGCTAATTAAGGAGGCTGGAGGGCGTGAAGGCAGAAGAGACCTGGCAGAAGGGAAGATTTGCACTTTCCAAGCCTCGGAAACCAAATGAAACCAACTGACTCTGGAATCAAGCCTCGGAAACCAAATGAAACCAAATGAAACCAACTGACTCTGGAAACTGGGACACAAACAGGGCAGGATGAGCAGACATTTGGAAATGAGGAGACGCCGAGGGGTAGATAAAGGAGTCGGAACAGCCTTGCCAGTCTATATGAGCTTCAGGCACAGCTGGGTGTCAGGGTCGATCAGAACCAACCCTCTGAACAGTTGGCTGTTTGCCTAATTTAGAGAAAGCAGATGAATTTTGTCTCCGCTTTAAAAAAATACAAGCTTAGGCAGTACAAAAATGCAGCTGACGGCCAATTACCTGTGATTTTTCCACTGACGCTGTGTGTTTGTCGCACATTGGGCTGATTTCCATTCCTCTTTCTCGCTCTTTGTCTCCCTGCTGGAAGAACTCCTCCATGATCCTGTCCGTCCACTGCCGGTACAGCTCCAGAGACTTTGTGGGATTACTCAAGTCCGCACAATGTACCATATTTCGGAGAACCTGCAATTACATTAATCAGAAAACTCGTAAAATCAAATGGAAAAAAAGAAGACGGTTTCAAGCTGTATCTGCTTGCTCAATTCAGAACATTTAACCACAAGACTTTTCGATTATGCAACAGCCTACAAAAATATTAACGTCGCAACATCCCCGTATAGGAGACGAGCTGCTGCGGTCCGTCCCACGAGTCCAACGGGCTCTATGTTTTTCAGACAACTCAATACTGACACAGGCAATGTTAATGACATCATATAGGTCTGTTTTTGAAGGCAGGTGCTTCCCACCATTCAAAATGCATTTCCACGCTCTCAGATGGTGAAACGCTCCTCCTTTATTAAATGAGTAATATCCCTTCCACACACACACAAAATGTGCCTAACCGTGGCCGCAAGGGTTTAGACAGCATGACCTGTTTTAACATCAGCAGTCTTAAATAAAACCGTAAAGAGAGTTTTCCCATGAGTCTGTTCTTAAGAAGCTGGCCATCAAAGTGGAGAGAAGTTCAGGATGTACCGTGTCCTGCTAACGACGTAACCCTGTTCCAGGACTGCTTTGTCACGTATGTAAATTAAGGATTAGATTATATAGGGAACAGATCGTACATCACGGATTTCAGCTCAGTGTGAGAGTTGCTTTAGGTATGGATTTACAAATTAGGCACTTGCGATCTTGCAACGCTTTAGCAAGCTTGCTGTGCTTTTTTGACAGGAGAAACAAATCATAGAATCAGAGAAACATGAAAGTTAGAAAAGATCTCAAGGATCATCACATCCAACCGCCAACCCAACCCCACCCACCCCACTAACCCACGTCCCGAAGCCCCACATCGACACGTTTCTTGACCCCCTCCAGGGATGGTGACTCCACCACTGCCCTGGGCAGCCTGTTCCAATGCCTCATCACTCTTTCAGTCAAGA